>NC_085138.1:422208780-422233780 GCF_035046485.1 Aedes albopictus | reverse complement strand
TTTTCTGCAAATATTCTACTGTTCAATTCCCAACTTTTCGTTCTATAAAACTGTTTACATTTGCTTTTGAGTATATCATTCCACCATATGCATTTATTTGATGAATATTGTGTTCTATTTTTCCAAATTTCGTAATTGTTTTCAAAATCGCGCGCTGTGTTGTCATCCATAAGAATAGTGCTGTTAATTTTCCAGTACCCTCTACCTTTCGAAATAATCGCGGATTGGTCGACTCTCATTTTCATGACAATTCCGCAATGGTCTGAAAACGCCACAGGGCTAGAACTGAAATTCGAAATGTTATTCATGATACACGAGGAAACATAAAATCTATCAAGTCTAGAAGCAGAAGACCCACGATGAAAAGTAAAGTTACGCTTGTTAAGAACCGAGGCTACATCTTTCCAGATGAATGACTGCACCAAATTGTTAAGTCCCGGGCTATAATTTTTGTTCTCTCCTACGCAATCACTCCCATCCACGATACAATTGAAGTCTCCACCTATAACGCTAGCAGATATGTCCGCCTTGCCGAGATGTGGGGCAAGATCATTTGCGAACAATTGTTCACGTTCCCGTCTACGGTTTGATCCTGAAAAAGCATAAATATTCACAAAATTTATCCCGTTTATTACTACGGAGGATATTCGTCCGTCCAAGCTTAGCAACGGCTGTCCAACGTCAAACGTATTTCTTATCAAAATGGCAGTTCCAGAACCATGCTCACTAACATTAACATACGGAATATAAGATGAAACAAAAGAAAAATTTGTGTAGCATACTTCCTGTAGGAATACTACATCGAGGTCATTATTGAAAATAAAATCGCGTAACAAGTATCTGTTAACAATTGTTGTGCTGCTGTTCAGGTTAATACTACAGGTCGGACTCGATTATCCGGAGTATTGATTTTTATTTCACTCCGGATAATCGAATTCTCCGGATAATCGAATCACGAAAAAAATATTAAATTTTAATTTAAAAAGTATATGTTTTTGTTATTTTATGTGTATGAAGCTCTTACGTAGCCAGAAATTTAAATTAGGGAACGTCCATAAATTACGTAAAACATTTTTTTTTATTTTTTCTTCCCTCCTAGTCATACTGCTTTAATGAGACCCCTGAAGTTTTCGTATTGGTCATCACACAATGTTGAATTCCTCTTCTCCTCGTAAAGCGTGACGTAAATTATAGGCGTTCCTTTAGAATATTGTATACAGTGGGACCTTGATTGTATTTTAGACTGACAAAATCGACATAGTTTTTTTTGTGAATTTTGAACTCCAAAAAAAGGTTCTGATGCTATCAAAGGAAACAATACAGTTAAAGGGGAATTGTGAAGGGATGTGGTTGATGTTAATTTTTGTCAGTTTTGATGAACGGGAAAAAAATGTAATGAATAGGGCTGTACTATTAGAAATGTATCTACTTTTGCTATTTATAGCGGAACAATTTTATCTTCTAATTTTTGTTGGCATGATATGCCTACTGCAACACAGTCTTCTCAGAGCTTCTTCGACGATGTTGAGATAATTCGATATTCTGAATCTGTACGTCAAACAAAGCCAAAATTCAAAATCAAAACATTTTTATAGGTGAAGTGGAACAGGTGTAGACAACTTGAATCATGATTCATAATTGAGCGGCAAATAAAAATAAACATCACAAAAAACATTTCCCATTTCAGATCAACGAGTGGATCCGTTTTCGTTGCCTTTCCGGGTTATATTACAAAATATTCTGACTCAGAGCTTCTGCGCTAAGTCTATGATACACACGTGGTACTGAGAGCGGTGATGTCAATTCCGCCAAAACACGCTTAGTACAAAAACGACCACAATCTTGCTAAAGGAATCCTTGTGGAAATCTTTAAAAGAATGCCTTGATTGGCCCCTGGTAAAATCACTGGAGGAATCTTTAGAGAAGTTTGAAAAAAGTTTCTGAATTTCATAGAAGGTTTCTGTAAAAATTTCTTGAAAAATCCCCAGAGGAATCCATGGACAACATCCTGAAGGTCTATACCTGAGCAGGAACGAATTAGATATCAAGGTATTGAGTCATCGACAAAAATACCTCAACGAGTTATTGGTTTGGTATAGATGATTGCTTGAGGTTTTAGTGAATTATAGAACACGCACCATTTATTGATTTACATTTTGCATATTTCAGTTTAATATTCTACACCTATTCTCTCCTGCTCGCGTATATGGGAGATCCTGGAGAAATCCCTAAAAATATCCAGAGGAATATATAGAAGAAACTATGCAGAAATACAAGGAAAAGGAGCACCTGGATAATCCGTGGAGAAACTCCAGCAGTACTTTTGGGACTTCCTCCCTAAAGGACTTCTTATGCGCCACTAACAGAAAATTCTAGAGGAAACTAGAAAAATCCTTGGAGAAATCTTTCCAAGATTCTCAAGAATAATTCTTAGGCAATTTATAGAGAAAACCCTGGTGGTATTGTAGGTAAAGAAAGGCAAGGAAGAATTTGCAGTAGTGATTCCTAAAGAAATTCCAGGCGGACTGAAGGATTCCATACGGAATTCTTGGAGGAATACCAATTGATACCAAGAGGAATTCATCCCCAGTCAACCAGTCATCGTATAAGATGTTGTATAATTAAAGTGGAGGCGATATGCGTACATTTTACATGGGCCTAAATGAAGGCATGCACGCATATGGCCTCCACTTTATCATCTTATACCACATCTTATACGATGACTGGTTGTCTGGGTCATCTTATTTGAATGCTTTCAACTGCTGGATGTTTGTATCGGGAATTCATCATTAAAAAAATCTCTGGAGGATTTTTCCATGGAAATTCTAGAGGAATCCCAGCAGTAATATCCGAAGGCATCTCTACAGGCATTGTTTGGGAAAATCCTGGATTGACGTCTGTTACCGTAAACTATATTTTGAAAACAGTGGCATAGTTAGCATTTTTTTCGCTGAAACGAAACTTTAAATTGTGGCTTCGTGGTCGTGCGGCTAAGGTCACCAAGCCTTTAGTCGCATCGTGCTAAGGATCGCGGGTTCGATTTCCGCCGCAGCTGTCAGGAAAAGTTTTCGGCTGTGCCACTGGGCGTTGCATGCTAGTCCGTTGTCTAGTGTCGTGTTTCCTTCAAAGAGCAAATAGCTCACTGGAAGCATTAAACGTGTCTGCACAGACAAACAGACGTAACACTCTTCAAAACGGCTTGGCATATGCATTTAACGATCAATCCAAATTTCATTTGATTTGCGCAATCGTTCCACCAGAGCCGCTAGTGTTCGATCGCTTTGACGTTTGCCAGTGTACACATTGCTGAATGATGCAAAAGAAAATTGCAGGCAATTTGTGTAGTAGTGTGCGTGTCAGCAAAACGTCAAATCGAAATCCATCATGGCCGACAGTGTCGCGCGCGGTTCTACCAACAGGTGGCAGTGTGCTCATGAAAATGTCACCGGGCAAATGTTTTTGATGAATTTCCTCTAAGAGTTACGTCTGTTTGTCTGTGGTGTCTGTGTCTTTAAATGGTTTGGCCCTTTTCAAATATAACGAGAGATTTGTTTGTTACGTAATTTGTACATGATTCCAAAATATATTAACTGATATATTGATTGATTGCAAAACGTTATGCCGAATGTAAAACACTTTTTCTTGTTAAAAAAAGCTAACACAATCGGTTCAGAAAATCGATAATATCTGGAGAAAACGCAATCGAGGCCTCCCAAAATCGGGTCAGCACAGTATTATAATATCAAACGATTTTTAATTTCTGCATTAAAGATCAAAAAAAATCTCAATAAAAAATACTCCGGATAATCGAGTCTAAAATTCCGGATAATCGAACCCCGGATAATCGAGTCTCCGGATAATCGAGTCTCCGGATAATCGAGTCCGACCTGTACCAATATTCATAACAAAATTCATTTCTGAGGTTTCTTTTGATTATCTATCTCTACTCAAACATTTCAAACTGGCTGCTGCTTTCGTTGACCTGTGAGGCGGTCGGTGTATCAGGACAGTGACGGAAATTGTCAAATTACGTTCGTCTGCACCGACGCCCAGCTGCGCCAGCGTCGTTGATTTGTTTTTGTTTTGATAGTCGTCTTGACAACCCGAGCGGCATTCTCAGAAATGTATGCTTTCGAAATTCTTTTGACCGCTGTCTGCTGAACTTCAACCACCTACTGATACTCAAAGTCAGTATTTTCAATTTCAACTGATTCGTTTTAATTGAGCACGATGCAGAAGCAAAAAATGCAGTTGTTTTGCAGCACTCATCAAAAGTTACTATAATGCATTCAATTAAGGTAAGATATCGGTATTTGCATGCCTAAAACCATAATAAATCAATTCCAAATTGAAATATTCATATTCGAAATCATCGAGCTGAAGTTCAGCTGAACTGAACTTCAACTACAGTGGATGACACCACAAGACGCCGCTTTCATTGTCTCGTCTCTTCTTTGTCATGTTCGTAATCGGCCTCGTGTCTATGGGTAACTGTGTTTGTTTATTTGTGTTCGTTTTCGCACAAATTGAACATCATTGTGCTGTTTTTTTTCGACACTGATCAGGAATCTCACCTACCTTGCATCGTTTTTGTTGTTTTGACTTATTCCTCGTCGTTACCCCCTTTGCGCCGCGACCTTGTGTCGCGCTGTTGTCCATTTGATGGTCTGACTCCGTTGTTGAGTGCTCTGACTCGGACTCTCTTCTCTCTTTCCCCTTCGCTGCCTGCTTCCTCCCACGTTTTGTTTTCACCTTCCATTGCTCGCTTGCGTCAGTGTTGGAAACGCTTGGTGTTTCGCTCTCTGACCGTCGCATAATATCGTCGTGTCGCTCCCCCTTGCTTGAGGGTGTGCTGGAGACGCATGGTGCTCCGCTCGTGACTGGGTTTGTGTTTCCGCCGTTGTCCACGCTGTTTCTCTTCTCGCTCTCCATTGCTTGACACTGGGAGAGCGTCATCGAACCGCTGCTAGGTTTGGGCTGGTCTACTTCTTTCGCTGTTATTTGTGTTTCTGCTAATGGTAACGCCTGGCTGCTTGTACTAGTTACTGGCAGAGACGTGAACTGTAGTGGTACGCTATTTTCTCCAGACCCCGTTGCTGTTCTGCCAGAACTATCGGTTGCGTGTGTTGGCTCCCGTTTCCTCACCCATCGTCCTCCTGCTAGTACGTCGCTGTAGCTTGAAGGTCCAGATGCCTTCAGACGATCGTTCACCGTTTTCCGTTGTGGACAGTCTGCTTTCAAATGATCGGTACTACCGCACTAATAGCACTTGTTGACCAACCCGTCGTAGAAAATCCGCGCTCGCAAATTTCTGATGAGCACCGTGCCAGGTATTTCAACGTCATCCTTCAGCTCCATATACACTCCTCTCACCGACGTCCAGATTGGAAACCCCGTCTCCTCCGCGTATTTCTCCCTTACCATTCGGACAACTTTCCCATATTTCGCCATGACCTTCTGAATCTCGTGATCTTCCACCTCGGGTGTTAGGTTGAATAACCGAACGTATCGCATGATGGCGTTTGCCATAGACAGTTTAACATTGGCACTCTGATACTTATTGTAATGAAACTCCATGACATTTGGGAGCCTCATCAGTGTTCGTTGTGCATCTTCCTCCTTCTTGAATTTTATGATCACCGACATCTCGTTCTTCTCCTTGTACATCGAAAGCAAAGTATCACATTTCAACGCCATTTTATCCTTCATGAAACAAAAAATGTCCGCGTCTGTCGGTTCTGGGTCTCCTCGTTCGAAACGCAGTCTCACTGAGTTTTTTCTGAGCTCCACATCCGCCATTTTTTCGTTCGTATTCCTTTGTTCACTTTATTCCAACAACACTTAATTGTTTAGGTTGTCCTTGAAAAAACACTGTATATGTAGAAGAGCGCTCACTTTGTACGTCTGATCGCTACGAAGTTTGAACACGAACGGGTTGGCAATACAAATCTAAGTCCACTGGACTTTACAATTTACAAAACAATGCAAGATCGTAATGTTATTGACGCGGAAATGAACCAGCTTAAGTCTAAAACGAAAGGTGTTAATCGGAAGGATCAACTGACCAATGGCATATTTCCATACCGTTCAGATGTATCGATTATTATGGTTAAGTTTATCGTGGTGGTTTAATCAAGAATGTTATACATTCTAAAGGAATAAAATCAACATCAAAACTCTCGTGCCTATATCGTCTATCTATTTTTTTTTATTACGCCAATCGTGTGTTAGTGAATTTAATCACAACGTTTTATGCTCTTAGTCAGTCAGTCAGTGAATTTAATCACAGTTGATTCCACGCTCTCTTAGTGGTACAATCTTTTGCATTCCATCACTCCTAGTGAATTGAATCACACCTTCTCTAGCTTTCAAGTGAATCAAATCACACTACGCTTTAGAGAGTCTAAACTTATTTCATCACATTTCTTTCAGTGGTTCAATAATTTTCCTTCCACAACTTCATTAGTGAATTTAATCACATTTCTCTCAGTGCTTTCCAAGTGAATCTAATCACAATACTCTCCATGTACTTTCGATTGACTTGCCCACAGGGATCATCATGCACTTCAAGTGAATTCAATCACACTTCAATGAGAACCTGTTCCATGTACATTTCTCTCTGTGCTCTCCAAGTGAATCCAATCACAATACTCCTCTCCTCTTTTTGGCGTTACGTCCTCACTGGGACAAAGCCTGCTTCTCAGCTAGTGTTCTATGAGCACTTCCACAGTTATTAACTGAGAGCTTCCTCTGCCAATGACCATTTTGCATGCGTATATCGTGTGGCAGGCACGAAGATACTCTATGCCCAAGGAAGTCAAGGAAATTTCCTTTACGAAAAGATCCTGGACCGACCGGGAATCGAACCCGTCACCCTCAGCATGATCATGTTGAATACCCGTGCGTTTACCGCCTCGGCTATATGGGCCCTACCAATCACAATACTCTTTTTGCTTTTTCGATGAATTTTCGCACAGAGGCCTCCATGCCTTAATAGTGAATTTAATCACACAAACGGACGAAAACTGTGTCGTGCAGCAAACCATTTACAAATGCTGTAAATACCATACCGAAAGCAGAGCTACGGAATAAATCATGAAAACCTGTATAAAGAACTAAAACAAGATGATCCACTTATCTTCCCTTTGTTCATTGCGGTTGAAATGAATGCTAGTGTAAACAAAGTCAACAGGTAGTCAGGGTGTGACTTCACATGTTTTTTCAGCCTACAATATTGTTTTGATTCAATCGCAGAGGAACCTTTTATAATCAGCAGAAGACTTGGAATGATGACAACACTACGCAATCATCGGAAACATGCTCTATATGGAGAACGCCAGAATTTAACAACTGTCATCAATGTTGGGTAAAAGATGCGCAACATTGCTGAGAAAGATTGATGCTTTCACAACTAAGTTCCAATATTCTTCACGATCACTGGATTTGGAACATACTCGAAAATATGAACCTAGACCACTGAATCAAATTCTAATCATCGGCAAAGAGCATTTGTTGCGTCAATCCACCCGATGTGATATCGGTCTATCCCAACCTGAAAAGAATATGACAGAGTCCGTACACGGCGCACCTGAGATTCTTTCTATTAAGTCTTGTATTTCGATATTCGATTTTTTATTATCAAACTGTTTTGATTACAAGTGCACACAAGCTGATTTTTCACGAATTGAAAAACACAAATAATTCAGTTTTTTTTTATAAACGTTTTCGAGATTATGTCATTTTCTGTACAAGTTTTGACAATGAATAAACTGCACGTCCTCTCCGACGTCTGCCCCGTGCCTCCATCATCCTTCAATTCTCTACCTGATCTGAAACCGTGCTCTTGAAATATGAAATGAATTTTAGCGATACCTAGGAAAACAGTACTAAATACAACCCCAGCAATGAGAAGTCGCCAAAACATAGTAGAATACGATGATGCCAGCTCAGAGGATTACTGAACTCCTAGTACATTCAATGTATTAAGTGAATTCATTCACAGGATCACTACTTTCAGTGAATTAAATCACATACTTTAAGCATTTTTTTTCTTCTCGTTTCATTTTTTCTTCTGTTATGAATAATCCGGTCCAATCTGGTTTCAAACTTTGCATACCTGAAGCATATCCTGTAGAACTATAATAAATCAACAAATTACATACCTTATGTGTAGGCTTACGCTGAAAATAATCATTTGTAAATCCTATGCCACCTCTTATCAGTGGTCATTAGAGTGCAATTCAGAAATAAAGAGCCCACACAAAGCCACCGGCAATCACCATACTAAAGAACGCATTGATCTTTAAACATTGATCACACTTCTGCACACGCGTTTCATTTCGTTTCACTTTTGTTTTGCGAACCCTTTCAACGGCTCAGCAACTCAACACAATAACCACTAGCTGAATCTTCTTTGTTCTTCCGCACGCGAGAACAATCAAGGTCACCGGCTGCATGCAGGATAGCAGCATAGCAGCGTCAACCACGCTGTAAATTTCCGCACTACAGATTCGGCCGATTGCCGCAAAATTGCCTCCAGCCTGTTTTGGATGACACGTGCTTGCTGCCCGGTTGCTGCGATGCGAAAAAGCGCGATCGTCAGCGGCGCGGTCTCTCCTGACCGACCGGCTCGAGTGTTCCGACGACGTGCGCGTCGCGACGTCGCGAAGTCGCGATGTCTGATGGAGCGCGAATATTGTTGTCGCGGTTGGGTCGCGGGGTTCGATGATGCGCGAATGCTGACGATTCGCATCTCTGCGCATAGGGTACTAAACTGGTATGCCACACACGCCATCACACGTTTCGTTTCATTTTTTTTTCATAACTTTTCAGAGCAGTAATTTCTTCGCTTCGTAATTCACATTCGTACGGCAATTTCTGTCACATTCCGCTTATGTTTTTTTTCTGTTATTGAATCATCATTTTCACTTCTCATACCGCGAAAAACTATTTTTTATCCTCGTCGCCACTTGTGGGAACCGCGTCTGGTAAGCACGAAAGTGTGTAATAAAACTAACTATTCGGGTACTGCTCAACAGAGCCAATGCCGCGCCGGTCGCGTCACAATGCAGGTGCATGTATACGAAGAACGGATAAGACACTCGTCACCACACATGGCACGCTTCATAGATGAATAGGAGGCATTATCAAATGCTCCTTCTATGTCTAAAAAGGCGCATAGAGCTATTTCTTTTGCTGAAAACGTTTTTTCCACCTTTGTTACTAGCGAATGAAGTGCCGTAACCGTTGACTTACCAGATTGATAAGCAAACTGGAAGTCAGATAGGGGATGGTCTTTTATGTAAGAAGAATTGATAAAATCCTTCAAAACCTTTTCCATAGTCTTCAACAAAACTGAAGAAAGACTAATTGGCCTGTATGCTTTGGGATGCGTCTTGTCTCGCTTCCCCTTTTTTGGTATAAAGATAACTTTTACAAGTCTCCATTTTGATGGAACGTAATTCAATCTTAACCCTCTAATACCCAACCCTGCCTTTAGACGGGGTATAGTTTGAGCATTTTTGTAATTTTTGTTTCGTGAGAAATCAAAATTTTTATATTTTTGGTTGATATTTAGGACTGTTTTGTATATCTCAAAATGGTTTTTGGTGTATTTTAAAGCGTATTTACATTTTTTTTAAATCATTGAAAAATGATGTTTTGGTCACCTTTTAGAAGTCATTGTTTATTTTGTATTGAATCGCTACAATTAACATATTTTATTTTTTCCCAGACCATTCTATCCTTGTTCAATAGTTTAAGGGGATCGAATACACTCTAAAATTATTTTCCCTAAAATTACACGGAAAATAAAATTTTATATGAGAAATAATAAAAATAAAAATATTTCAACAATAATCATAAAATCTCAAAATGTTTTCATCCCAAAAAATCCGTACTCCAAATAGGATTCCAGGAAAAATATAAAAGTGTGGGGATGTTTAAAAATAAAAACTAGAAAAATCAAAAACTGAAATTCACGAAATCGAGAATTAAAAAGAGTCATCTTCCAAAACATGTTTAAATCGATTTTAGATGACGAAAAATGATATTTTGATCAAAATCAAAAATTTGGGTATTAGAGGGTTAAACTAGCCTTGAACATCTCAATTAGTGGTGGAACCAACACCGCTTCTCCATTTTGAATCAGTGCTGGAAATATTCCATCAACTCCTGCAGATTTAAAAGGCTGAAATGATCTAATTGCATTTTCCACTCTGGCCTTCGTGAAGATTTCATCAGCTAAATCTGAGGCGGTGTTTATTGTACTAGTTAACTCCGATGAGTTTATACTAGGACATCCTTCACCTTCCAGAGATATAGTATCATTGGAATCCACATTTAGAACCGAACCTGGAAAATGGGTTTCCATCATTATATCCAAAGTTGCACGAGGAGTTTTGGTAAAAGCTCCATCGTTGCGCTTCAGGTTTCCCAATTCATTTGAATGATCTTTTGCAAGCGTTTTCTGTAGTCTTGCAACTACAGGAGTGCTGTTTATGTTTTCACATGTCAGCATCCAAGATTTTCTTTTCGATTTTCGTATTTCGTTGTTGTAATCAGTCAGGGCTTTCCTGTACTGAGTCCAATCTCCCGTTTGTTTCGCTCTATTGAACAATTTACGAGAAAATTTTCTAAGGCGATCCAGTTTAAAGTTCCACCATGGCACGTCTCTAGTAGAAGACGATTGTATGGTGGGATAACTTCTGTTAAAGGAATTGATGATACTTTCATTTACCCTTTGAGAAAATGATTCTAACTTTTGGGTTGAATCAATAGTTTCTCCCATTGTAAATGAATGCGTATTCAACAATTCTACATATTGATCCCAGTTTGTCCTCCTGGGATTTCTAAATGCGGTTCTAGAATAATCTCCACCACTCCAATTGAAGATTATGTGTTTATGATCAGATAGAGAAATCTCATCTGACACGTGCCAGTTTGTGATCTTGTCAAAGATTGCAGCATTGCACAGTGTTAGATCCAAGACCTCTTGTCTGATTACATTTGAGAAAGTAGGTTTATCACCATTATTGCAAATGTCTGTATTGTTCGAAGACAGATACTCTAATAGTGACTCACCTCGACTGTTAATATCCGTACTACCCCAAACTGTGTGATGTGCATTGGCGTCACAGCCAATGATAAACGATTTGTTGTTTTCTTTACAGAATTGGACAAATGATGCGATCTCAGGAGGAGGTGCCTCAGGAACATCACCAGGAAAGTAAGCTGAAGCCACAGCGATCTCAGTTTTACCCCTAGTGGTTGGTACCTCTATCATGATCGCAACAATGTCTTTTCTGATAAACTCTGTAATAGGATAGCATTTTAACGTTTTGCGTACTAAGACAGCGGTTCTGGGTGAATCTTGTTGCTCATCATAAAATAGTTTACTATCTTGTGTCAGAACTCCAAGAATCTTTCGTTTATTGGACCATGGCTTTTGAATAAGCGCCACTTCCAGTCCTTCTTTTTTAAACCTTCTACTCAACACAGCAGAAGCACCTTTTGCGTGATGAAGGTTTACCTGTACGAACTTAATTCCTGTCATAAAAAAAAATTCATTTACCCACTTTTATTAGGCCTCGGAATTGAGACGTAAGAAAAGTGGCCGATTATCCCGGAGACAAATAAGGTCCACTGCGTCATTGCTCCGTTTAACACAGTAAGGGCAACATACTGTGGAGGGTGCCCTGGTACTCCACAGGCTCCGTTCACGGTTAAGTATTTATAAGACCCCCCTAACCATTCATTCCTAGGCACGGTACGCTTAACACCATGAATTAGGGGTCGCTTGTTTGGTGGACTTTTACCACCGGATTAGGCAATCCGTAGTGATATTCTTAGCCAGTTGAGGGAACTGCTACCGCCACTTCTATTCACGTTAGCTAATTCTTCAATATGGCGACAACCATAATTAGCGAAAATAAAACGAAAGCAAGTTTACTTTTATGATGACCGCAATAAACCTAGAAATGTCGTAGTTCTGCTTTTCCACCAACAGATGTCGTTACTAATCGAAAGAATCGCCATCTGTTGAGAGTTTTAACAGTTTTATAGTGGTAATAATGATTGCTAGAAGGTTTACATATCGGAGGGTTTTATTTACTCTTAAAATCTGTCTTTATGGATATCTTCAAGTATACTATAAAACATTTTATCAATGGTTTTCATAAAAGCAGTCATAAAACTGCGAGTTTTAATTATTGCTCACGGTGTGCCAAAAACCGTTATTATCAAATAAAAATGTCCACCAATTTGGCACCCGTCATTCGAAAGATATACTATCCTAGTATCTGCTCTGAAAATTTGAAAAACTTTCATCGAGGGAAATTGAAGTTTTTGCCATTTGAGCATATTGCGTTATTTCTATAGAATTTTCATATATGAGTAAATATGCACATATCGTTGTTCTACGGCTATTTATGATTTCAATAAATATATGTACATTAGTTTTTCAAATACTTATCAACATGTATGATATCCAAGCATAGTTTCTGCAAATTTGACAACATTTTGTTAGAGGAATCACAAGTTACAGTAATTTGAATAGTTTACTCTGATATCCCAACATATTTCCCTAATGTGTTACCTATAATTCAGTTACTTACATATAAGTTTCAAACCCGTATACGTCATCAACACATTTTTTTTGCATTTTATATTGAATATACGTGATTGTTGGGCATATATGCGATAAATTTTAAACCATTATATTGCTGGGTTTGATAGTCACGCTGGCTTAAGAGTTTAAGACATTTATAAAATAATTTGAAAAAGTGTTAGGAAGAAAATCTACCATATGTTTAAAATATTTTCTAGTCTATTATAAAAGAGTAAAAATGTGTCTTTAACATGGTTAACCGATCTTAAAAAAAATATTCCATCAGATAATTGGAGTTATAGCTTATGGTATTGGATATCAACTCCAATTTATCAAAAATTGAGTGAGATTATGAGATTCTCATATTTACACCCTTAAACAACTGCCATGAGATGTTTGAAATTGTAACAACAACAATATATATTAGCATGGGTAGAAATAGACATTTCACTCCTGCACACTTTTTGAGTTCCATTTTGGCCCCATATAAACTGTGCAAAATTTTAGGACAATCGGAGAAATTATATTTTAGCGCCAGCCGTTTTAAGTTTTCATACAATTTACTATGGGAAAAATCACCTTTTCAAAAAAAAATCGCCACAGCTGGCCCCTTAATCCCTAAAAATTAGTTGGATGAATGATTTCTGTAGGAAATTTGACGAGGAATCAACCCTCTGAACACCGCAAATCGATCTAAGGCATGTGGAAAAAGATATTGACAGAAAACCGAATAGCATGGCAACGCCGTTTATCATGTAAGGATTAACAATAAATAATAATATATCGTCATTTTATTGATCGGGTAAGGCTTTATGTTTTTTTTTTACGAACATCGCTTTGCGGTTTTCGGAGGTCTGAAGTCACGTGAAGTTTTCTTCAGAGATCACATCATTCATTTTTAGGGATCAAGGGGCGATTTTCTTTGAAGAAGTAAATTCTTCTCAAACTAAATAGTATGAAAATTTAAAAAAGACGGGCGCTAAAATATAGTTTCTTTGATTGAGCTGAAATTTTGCACAGTTGATATGAGGGCAAAATGGCACTAAAAAGTATACAGGAACGAGAGTTTTACCATTTTTTCCCATATATCCGTGTCCCAGACTAATAATATGGAACAATACATATAATCCTGTGTTTGACATTCAGGTTGAAAATTACATAAACAATTTATATTAATTTTCCTATACTTCAAAATAATTAACTATTGTGCTTCTTGTCGTATCTAATTCAAAGTTAACTTTTTGTGCAGTAAACGGAATATAATACTTCTTTTAAACATCCGATCATTAGAAACTGTACATTTACATAGCATTTCAAGTACAATTTAATAACACATAATAAATCACAATAATAACACATAATAAATCTATTAGACTTTATAAAAACTCACTTATTTATACATAACGTACGTATATAAACGTACGCAAGGATTTCTCATCATTGATGAAATTCCTGTCGTTGCATAGCTCAGATCCAGCGCGTAAGAAGGTACTCGAAAGATACACTTTTTAAATTTATTTTACAAACGTCTTAAGCTCCCATACCATTGTGTTTATCAAACCCATCAATAGAATGGTTGCAACTTATCAAAAATCAAGCATATTAAACACTTAATTCTGAAAAGGATAACATTTTTGCTCTGATGACATATACGGGTTTGATAGTCGCATGGAAATAATTGGATTATAGCGATTATAAGTAAAATTTAGGGAAATAGAGTAAATTATTCAAACAACTGTAACTTGAGAGGAATCTCAAAGGAAGGAATTTAACAAAATGTTGTCAAATTTGCAGAAACTTTGCCTAAATATCATACACGTTGGATAGTATTCGAAAAACTTATGTTTATTTGGGTTGAAATTATAAATGGCCATAGAACTACGATATGTGCATATTTACTCATATAAGAAAATCCTATAGAAATAACGCAATATGCTCAAATGACAAAAACTTCAATTTCCCTCGATGAAAGATTTTCAAATTTCCAGAGTAGATACTAGGATAGTATATCTTTCGAATGACGGGTGCCAAACTGGTGGACATTTTTATTTGTTAATAACGGTTTTTGACACACCGTGTTGCTGTAATAAAACCCTAATAAAAATCAAAGAAAACCAACGAGTAATGAAATTGTTACTTAGGTTCCGTCGAGACATTCGGAAACGGTTCCGGAACACTACCGGTTCAGATATGGTCTAAAACTTTTTCCTGCTAACCGTTCATCAGGTTAACGAAAATGCCGCTGTTTCATATGTCGCATGCATGAGTTTGGTTCACTATTATATTTGGCCACTTCCGGCAGGACATCCGGAACCGGTTCCGGAACACTACTGGTTCAGATATGGTCTTAGACTATTTTCCTGCTTACCGTTCATCAGATAATCGAAAATGCCGTGGTTTGATGTGTCGCATGCATGGGTTCGTTGCATTTTCATGTCTGGCCCCTTCCAGGGGGACTGGTCCAGAACACCTAAAGGGCCATAACACCGGAACGGCTGGACCGATCCGAACCATATTCAATAGGAAACAATAGGACCAGATTACGCGTCGAATGAACCGTCGGTCATTAAAATCGGTGCTGCCAAAAAGTGATGTGAGTTTTTTTGTCCACACACATAGGGGCCGTTCATAAACCACGTAGACTTTTTGGGGGGAGGGGGAGGGGGGGTGTCTGGCCAAAGTCTACGCTCCATACAAATTTTGATATTTTTGTATGGAAAAAAGTCTACGAGGGCGGAGGGGGGATCTGAGATGATCAAATTTTGGTCTACGTGGTTTATGAACTGCCCCATACAGACATATTTACACACATACACATAGACACATACATACACACAGACATCACCTCAATTCGTCGATTTGTATATATGACTCGACCCTCCGGGCCTTCTATCAAAAAGCCATTTTTGGAGTGAACATAAAGCCTTTCCATTACACTTAGTGTACGAGAAAGGCAAAAACGATAAAACTTCGTTACAAATCGAAAAAATCAGTCGATATAAAATCAAACATATATGAAAATTGATTGATCATAGAAAAACAATTTTTTTGACGTTTGTAACCAGTGGTGTGTGAAGTGTCCAAGATTTGTGAGATTGTCGTGATTTTGTGTATCGTTGTTGTGTAAAATATATCCAAGGAAGTGCTTAAATATTCCATCTGGACACTACCCAACACCCACTGTGATGTAACGTAGCAAATAGTTCCGCTACTCACCACCAGGCGTCGCAGAAGGACATGTTGGGCGGCCATGATGGGGCGAAAATGATGGGCGGATTACAGCACGGTCGGAGGCTTGGAAGATGAACCGCCATCGCTAATCCAGCAATAACGTTGCTAATCTCGAGAAAGCAAGACGTGAGCTAACCAAGCAAAAGCCAAAAATTAAAACGATTCTTAAAATAAGTTCGTGAAATTGATTTTGTCACATAAGTCAAGTGGAAGAAGCGATTAGGAAAAAGCATCCAGGTAACCCAAAACCGACATTAATTCCGACCAAGCCCATCATTAACCGCCAAAATCCCCCCCTATAGAGCACTGCAGTGTTTTGATTTTGTATGGGATTTGACGTTTCTTGGCCTTGTTGTTTACAAAATTTCAATAAGAGTGAAAGAGAAGGATACAACTTCGTGCAGAGCCCTATAGGACCCCTGGGCTTAAGTTTTGAAAGCCTAGTACTTACCTGTGCTATAGTTTAAAACAGCCCCAGTACTTACCTGTGAGTGCCCAAAAAGACCCGAGCAATCAAGTCCCTATCCAGCTTTTTACGCTTTGATGAGGGGTGATGCATTTTTGACGGATCTTGCCGACAGCCCTTGCAGCATCACAGCAGCCAACATTTTCAGTTCATTGCTCCAGAAATGTCAAAAATTTTCACCTCATATTACCATTGTTACCATAACAACAAATATAATCAGGTTTGGCAGGCTGATAACACTAGTTTACAGCATTTTTGAACTCGGTAAGCTGATGATTGTTTTTGGTGTAGAATCATGCCCTGAGTTCAAAAACGCGAAGGAAAAAAATTACAGTAGAGCGGAAATTTTTTCGACTTTCCATACAAGGTTGATGATTTGAAATCGATTTTTGTTCTATTTTTAAGAAAAGTCGCTCACTTCACACATCTCATTCTCCGTAATCAATGCTCCGATTGAGCTGAATTTTTAACTGTAACTCACCTACATATGATATGTCAAATAAACGTTGAAAAGGAATTTTTAAATTATTTTTTTCTTATTGAAAAAAATAGATTTCTTCATATAATTTTGGAAATTTTGCTAAAATTTAAGGAGATCGACCCCATAACTCGCCAATATCTTGAATTTCATCAATCTGATGCAAAATCTGTTTTCAGATGATCGAATGGTATTATATTCACCTTTTAATTTATGGAAAAAGATTAAAAATTGGTTGAACAAAACGCAAGATATTTGAATTTTTTTAAATTTCATATTTTAAAAAGTTGTAAAACTCGATATTGAGCTAAAACTCAAAAACTGTTCTACTTTAAATTTTTTGAAGCACGGTTTCGAAATCAGCGCTAAGTTATGCTTCAAAAATTTTGGTCGTTGACAGGAGTTCACGACTTTCGTTTTATTTTGTAAACTAGTGTAATCACACTATAACTGCTTTTTGTGTGCATTTTATTCCCGCCCTCAACAACTGGGTCCATAGCTGAGTGGTCAGCATGCGAGGTAGGCAATCACGAGGTTTTTGGTTCGAGACTGTTTGGTCGTTGATTTTTTATAATTGTATATTTGTTCGGTTACCGAATAACACCTCTAAATTTTGACGCACCCGATGGAAATAAATAACATTGCTCACAAAAGGACGAACCAGTTCAGGGCTGAAAGTCTCTAAAATAAAGCAAAAAAAAAAAAACAATATTCAAAGCCCCCATTAATCCCAAGAAATTGTGAGGCTATGCACGCAGTACCCAGAGACAGAATAGGTAGGTAACCTTTTACCTATTTCTGTCTCAACCGTGAAGATTCCTGCCGCAGCTTCGTCCATCGGGCCATCCGGTGGCAACGGAAGGGAGCCCATGGCCAGCCAAGAACACCCACGATGATCCCCGCCACAATGACGTTGGCTGAGTAAACACGGCGAAAGTCCCGATAACCCACAAGGGGCACCACCAAAGCCCGCTCGTTAAGGTCTTCTGTCAAGCCCCTCAGAACCATACAACGCAAGGAATTCGCCAGGGGCTAGACCAGTAGACGAGGTCCGGCACACAATTTCTTCAAAAAATAAACTTTCTTGCAGATGACAAACAGAATAAAATAATGTATGCGACGGCTTTTGTTCACATCAGTAACGAATGTGCGGGAAGGAAAAGCTTTATGGGTTCGTTCAAATATTACGTAACGCTAAGGGGGGAGGGAGGGGGTCGAGCGATGCGTTACGCTTCATACAAAATTTCAAAATTTCCCATACAATAGTTGTTACGTGGGGGGAGGGAGGGGGTCTACAATTGTCAAATTTTGCGTTACGTAATATTTGAATGAACCCTATGATTAACAACAAATATGGTAACAATGGTAACATCAGGTGAAAATTTCTGACATTTTTGGAGCAGTGAACTGAAATTTTTGGCTGCTGTGATGCTGCAAGGGCTGTCGGCAACATCCGTCAAAATTACATCACCCCTCATCAAAGCGTAAAAAGCTGGATATCAAGCCGCGGCCATTTTGAAAGTGTCCTAGAGTTTACGCGTCACGCCAAAAGTCACGGCTCGGACTGCATCGAACGACCGTTCAACCCAACGAAAGGCGACAGCAAAGGAGGACACCGAAGGAAGGCCGAAGGAGAAGGTGAAGTAGCGGAGCTAGAAGAAGGGGCCCCCGAAGACTGCGTAGAAGAAGGGAAAGTGAGGTAGGAGATAGCTAGTAAGAAAGTGGGTGGAAAAGTAGTCAAATAAAGGTACCTGTAGTGCGAAAATTGAAATAAAGTGGGTTTGTGTATCGTAAAGTGTTTAAGTGTTTCCTTGGCCGCGATAGTCAAGCGCGTACGCCGACCCTGAGGCAGTTGAAGGAGGGGGGTCTCGCCAGTGCTGGGCAGGGATCGCCCACTAGTTACACGTTCGTCGCGAAATTTTTATTTCTGGCCCATAGTGCGTTGGTTTGATTAATTGCCGAGCGTTTATTGTTTCAGCTGTATGGGTCCTTCCTGCTTCGTATACTGGCATCTGCGTTCGTGTTTTGGACTTCGGACTGAGGATAAAAACACAAGTGCAGGCTGTTTCGTTGTTATTTACACTGGCAACATTTATTATTTGCACACGAAAGTTTGTAGTTATTCTTTTTTATTCCAAAGTTGGATTTCCCCCCAATTGCTCCCTCTTCCATTTTTTTTTAAATTTTATTATAATGTTTTGTTATTCGTGTTTTTTTTAGGAATTTGAATTGGAGGCGCCCAAAAATTTCCATATTTTTTTCTTATGCTATAAGTACGAACAAATTCCTCATTTCAAGAATCTTGGAAATGACAGTTAAGTTTCCTAACATAAATTAAGTATAAATCTTTTCTTTAATTTTCCTGTTTTTTTTTGTTCAACTGAATTTTGTTTTAAAAGTATTTTAATTGAATTTCACACCATCACACCAGGTCCGCTCCGCTCTGAAGGAATTCATAGACGAAACTATGCAAGATTTTTTGAAAGGAATTCTTGAAGTATTTTCTAAAGGAACCCAAGCAACATTTTTGGAAGATACCCGTGCAAGATTTTCTTAAGGAGATCTTGAAAAAAATCTCTGGAGAGCATTCTAAAGTCTAAATGAATCCCTAGAAGAGTTTGTGAAATTATGTCTACGAGGAGTTTCCAAATGAACCCCTGAAAGAATTTCTTTAAGAATCCCTTTTTTTAGAAACTCTTGAATGATTTTTTAAATTAATCTTAAGACAGATTTCAGCAAGGCTCCACGAAAGAATTATCGAAAAATCTGTAGACATGATAGATAACAAATCGTAGATTTGTATAATGAAAGAAGTTACCATTACATTCGTAGACTTAAGAACTAGTTTGGATGACCTAGAATATCCAGAAAAAAATTTTCTGCATAATATTCTACCGCTTTTTATGCTATTGGCCACCAAAAGTACAGAAAAACGTAGAAAAAACACGATAACAAAGCCTAGAAAAATTTCGGCTTCAAAGGGTCAAAAAATGACACAGAAGAAAATAAACCCAAACTCTACAAATATTATTTGGTTTTGATCACAGTTTGCTTTATTGATTAGTTTTGATTGTTTTTTTTTTAACGGTGATTGCTATTGTTTTCTATCACCGAGAAAACCCAGTCGAAAGCAACAAAAAATCTCTACAAATGCATTGTGCTTTACGTTGGCAATATGCTACGAATAATATAAATAAAACACTACAAATGCACGATAAAATAAAGCATAAAAAACATAGAACACTACAAATAAATAGACACATAGACACTACAAATGCAAGATCAAATAAAACAGCCCAAATTAACAACGTGTAACCTGTAACACAAATAATAAATCATTCTCCCAACGAAATCCAATCCCTGGACAGTCGGAATGTGTAATACAAACGGTGTTACCCATTTTGGGCTTCGTGGTTGTGCGGTTAGTTGCCAGATTTTTATAGAACAAGTAGGTATTGATGTTTCCAATTCTAACGATGTTTTTTTGATGATGATTAACCTGGGCTTGTTAGGGGAATTTCTGTAAATAAAAAGAGAAAATCGCGTTAAGTACTGATCCTTTGAATTCCACTAAGAATTTGCATCCTTTGACAGAAACGTATTTCGACCTCAACTGTAAGGTCGTCTTCAGTGTCTTGTGCTTGACTCGACTGAAGATATCCATCGCATTCTACACGTTTTAAACATCTTAGGTAAAAGTAATAGGTAACTTAATCTAGGTATTTTTTTTCCCCGAGCAATATTTCACTTACCAGTACATGTATGTCGTAGGTTTTAGTGTGACAAACTGGAACTGGAACCAAAGGATATGGATATGGATCACATTAGGAACAGCTTGCTGGCGTAGTGTACAGCTTGTCTCAAATAAACAGAAGGATTGTTAATTAATTCCCGAACACATGAACGTAACCATTGGCGCTCCCACTCGATAAACTCGTCTATTTTCGAAAACACATATGGCACAACGAACTCTTCCACCAAAGTCCTGAAAAGAAGGGCAAACAAAGGAAGCGATTATTTACTGCATAGTTTCAGATACTGTGGGTCGCGATCCCCCAGGCGGATCACTCAAGGGGGCTTTTCCCTCTTTCTAAATTTTGAATTGAAAATAAATAATAATAATCCTCCAGGCAGTTCGCCGGCCTTTAAAAGGGGGGTCGCGAGAGACAGTTTCACTTTATTGATATTGGTGGAAGTATGGATAATGTTTATTTATTTTATAATATTTTTCAGATGATAGAAAACATATTTCACATGCACACTGAAATACAGTGTATCAAACAATTCTCCGGACAGCTAATTTTTTGCCAAAATAATTTTTCCATCAAATGTTTATAACATTTTTATACGTCAATCAAAACTGCTGAAATTTTGACCAATCATGAATCATATATTACTGCTCTATTGGTAAAATTTTGAGCGAGATCGAATAAGTTTTCTGAAAGTTATAGAACTTTTAGTAAAACTTGTAAGATTTTTGAACACATTTTTAAAACATTATAGGGTAACAATGGGTATTATCGGCAGGTTTGTTCTCTTCGTCATGGGGTTTGTCAGTCAAATTGCCTGAAACTTGGCCATATAATTCAGCTTAGTTGGGAAGGATTTGAGACCAACTCTGAGTTCAATAGGTTTCAAAAAACCCCCAAAGACGAAGAGAACAAAACGGCCGAGAATAGGTAATTTCCCCTATCTCAATAGGGGAGACTTGATCCCTTTTTCAAAATTTGCCTGTAACATTGAGAAAAAACTCAAAACTAGATTCATTTTTCGTACAGAATGGCAGGTAAACATCTATTGCAAGTTCATACACAACAGAAGGATTTTAAATTATTGTTAAAGTTTTCAAAACTGTGTTTTTATGGAGGCATGTCTTATGATGTATTTTTCAAAAATGGGCCACAATTGATCCCCTTTTGAGCACATGTTTAATTTAAAGGGAAAATGACTCCAGAAGCTTCCTGTTCATTTTCTTTTCAAGTTTTCTTACATTTTTGATGAATATGGTGTATTTGAAATTATAAGATTTCCTTAAATTGTTAAGGATATGCCGTATTTTGGAAATGGGGAGACTTGATCCCCCTTTTAATGGTGTGTAATAAAATGATAATCATCAGACACGTTTTATCATTGAATATACTAGAATTCCGAGTAAATAGAGGCTTCCAAATAGAATTTTATTATTCACATGTATAATGTGTGTGTAATCCTCGAGGGATCAAGTCTCCCCATGTCACTGTTGTATACACTAAGCTACATTAATTAAACTATTTATCTAACAACCTTATTTGGATAAATACGTTTGATAGTATTTTATTTATACTATGTGCTGTGAAATTTTGACACGATTTGGTTCAATTTTCACAAAGTTATTGAGATTTTTCGGAATCGCCTAAAAGGTTTCTGAAGGACTGAAAACAAACCATCAGCCATTAACACTCCCACTGCCATGCCTCCCAAACAGTGGGAACGGTAATTTCAACTTGATATAACTCAGCCGTTTTCCATCCGATTTGCAAAATTTTTGAAGCTATGAATTTTCCCAGCTTTCTAGATGAGTATAAAATTTTCAAATTATGGATTCGACCAAAGTTCTATTTTTGAGTACTCAAAAACTCGGAGCAAGTACCTTAAAAATGCTGTTTTTCTGAAGCCATTCCGAATGTAAATTAGTTTCCACGCATATTTTAATGTTGAATTGCCCATTATTATGAAGCAAAATTATTGCAAAGAAATATATGGAGATACTCATTATTTAAGACTATAAAAACTTCACAAAATTACGTATAATACAGAAAATTTGTATATTCGATTTGAACTTTGTATTCATCGCGACAACCCCTGTGTTTTATTGCTTGAAACCAATCACGTGCACACGAGAAATCTTTTTTCAAATGATTGTGAAAAGTGCCAATCTTAGAAGTTACAAAATTTTCATAAAATCACGTATAATACAGGTGTTGATGTAACTTCACGGTGAAAACACAGTCCTTGGAGTTGCTAAACTACGCAGCTTCAAAGCTGCAAATTTATTTCAAATATAATACATATTCAAACTCTATTTTATAACGTACATACATTTCTGTATTATCTGGGTGATTTCCCGGCTACTGTTCCAACTAAAACAACTTATTAAACAAGCCCTTTTACTACAGGGGTTTCTTCTCTGCTTACTGCGCATGCGAAGAGACCTAAACTGACTGGATTCAGAACAATGGGGATCGAATTCAATACGTGCTATCTACAAACTATTGCGTGCAGTTCTCGAGCGAAGCTAGTTATATTGCAGTATCAATCATTGATGTTTGTTGGACATTCAGGGGTTCTCAAATCAAAAGTCGGTTGGTTCACCAGCTTCATCAGCTTGCTACGTAACGCAGTAGTTACGGCAACAACAGGAAATTCGTGTTTTTAGTTTGAACTTTACGTCCATCGCGACAATCCCCATGTTTTATTGCTTGAAAACAATCACGTGTACATAAGAATACATTTACAGATAAATGGGGACAAGTGTGAATCATAAAAACTACAAAATCTTCACAAAACTACGTACAATACAGAAAATTTGTATATTCCGTTTGAACTTTATATTCATCGCGACAACCCCAGTCTTTTATTGCTTGAAAACAATCACGTGATCATGAGAAAACTTTTTCCGAAAGATTGTGAATAGTGTGTATCTTAGGAACTACAACATTTTCACAAAATCACGTATAATACAGGAAATTTGTATATTCGATTTGAACTTTGTATTCATCGCGGCAACCCTAGTGTTTTATTGCTTGAAAACAATCACGTGTACATAGGAATACTTTTCAACGCGAAAGTGAGAAGTGTGAATCGTAAAAAAAT
The DNA here is from genome assembly GCF_035046485.1 of Aedes albopictus. Classification (NCBI taxonomy): domain Eukaryota; kingdom Metazoa; phylum Arthropoda; class Insecta; order Diptera; family Culicidae; genus Aedes; species Aedes albopictus. The sequence goes on along the minus strand of NC_085138.1, from coordinate 422,210,146 downwards.
ACAAAATCTTCACAAAATTACGTATAATACAGAAAATAAGTATATTCGGCTCGAATTTCACATTTGCCGTAACAATCCCTGTGTTTTATTGCTTGAGAACAATCGCATGTGCATAAGAATACTTTTTCAAAACGAATGTGAAATGTGTAAATCTTAGGAACTAAAAAAAAAACCACAAAATTTGTATTTTCACTTTTACACTTCACGTCCGTCACAACAATCCATGTCTCTCATTGCTTCAAAACAATCACATACATACATAAGAATACATTTCCACAGCGATAGGGAGAAGTATGAATCATAAAAACTGCACAGTTTTCACAATTTTACGTATAATACAGGAAGTTTGTATTTGTGGTTGGAACTCAACATTCATCGCGACCACCCCTGTGTATTATTTTTTAAACAATCACATGCGCATGATAAGTATGATTCTTGAAAACTACAAAATCTTCAAAAAATTACGTGAAATACAGGGTTTTACTTACACATGTTTTATCTCTCGCTTCAGCTCTAGCGGTTGCTAGCTCGACTTCATTTGTGATAGAAGACGTAAATTAGTGTCAAACGGGCCGCTCCTTTTATGTGCATTCAAGTGAACTTAAATTTACATATTATTTTCTGAGAGTGTACACCTACATTTTGACGACGATGATTCACGATACACTGAAAATTTTCAATGTTGAAAATTGTTTTTTTTTGTTCTTTAGATAAAATCATAAGATAATATTCTTGAATTGGCAATTCCCCGCATGAAAGAACGAAATTCTCCCCTATGGGGGAATTCCCCCCTGGTTGAAAACCACTGGTATAATGCAAGATAAATGTATTTTAAGTTCGAGCTCAGCATTGATCGTGACAACCTTATTGCTTTTTTGCATGAAAATAATCAAGTACATAAGAATACATTCGCAGAATGATTGCGAGAATGAGGAACTATTAGAACTACAATATCTTCACAAAATTACGTAAAATACAGATTTTGTTTTATTTTTGGTGAAAACACAACGTTCGTAGCGGCATCCTCTTTGTATAATTATTTTGAAATAACCTTCAGTCTAATTGTTCCGAGTACATCCTTGCTGGAATCTCTCTAAAGGTGGTATTATATACCCATATATTGCATGAACTAATGTCAGAGCAAAATCCTAAAGAAATGTCAATGAACGTATTTCCAGAAGGATCCTTAGAAGAATTTAAAAAATCCTAGAGTTTATTCAAAGAAAAATGTTTGGAAGAATTTGAGAAGAGTTTCCTGGAGGAATTCCTGTTGCATTTTTGAGAGAAATTTCGGGATGAATTCATGGGAGAATTCCGAAAGATTCTTTCCTGGGTGAATTCCTGAAGGATTCCCTGGAGAAATGTA
>NC_085138.1:422183280-422208280 GCF_035046485.1 Aedes albopictus | reverse complement strand
AAGTGAGGATAAACTTAATTGTTTTTTCAATACATGTAAAGGAATAATATCCATAATGAAAACTGGATTCCTCTGTCTAGACTTTAGAATGTCAATTGGAAATTTCTGCAAGAACTCCCTAAGAAAGTCTTGCACGGATAGCATCCAAAAATGTTGCATAGGTTCAAAAAATCAAAAAAAAAATTGGATAGATTGTTCCAGGAATTCATCTACGAATTTCTTCGGATTTCTTAAACAGAGATTCTTTAGGAATTTTTTAATGCATTCATCTAGAAAACCTTCCTTGAAGTTTTTTCTTAATATTCCATGAACTTTTTTTTGAATATGATTCACGGATACATTGAGAATCAGAAACTCAAAACTTCCTTAAAGCCTTCGAAAGAACTGTCTCCAAGGATTGCTTTAAAAATTCTACAAGAGATTATTATTATTAAGGATTCCCTAATGTATTCACATTCCTTCAGATATTGCTTCAGGACATTTCCTTTCCAGAAATTGCTCCAAGGATTTCTTAAGAAAGTCTTAGGAAATCCTCCAAGAATTACTTCAGAAATTTTTCTACAGATTTTGCAGATTTCTACAGAGGATTGCTATGGAATGGCTAGAAGACATTCTTGCAGCGATTCCTGCAGAAATTGACACGGAGATTTCATCAGAAATTCCGCCGGTTATTCCTCTATATATTTTATCAGAAATTGCTCCAAGCGAACCTCCAAGAATTCCTCTATGGATTTCTCAAGGAATTCTTAAAAAAAAAAAATCAAGATTTTTATTTGGGGGATTTCTCCAGGATTTTTTTTTGAATATCTCAAGACGTTTTGTTAGATATTCCACCAGGAGTTATCAGGTATTCCTTCCGGAACTTCTTCAGAAAATCCATCTATGAATTCAAAAAATATTCTTTTTTTTCAGAAATTCTTTTAGTAATTTATTTATAACTAGCTGTCCCGGCAAACGAAGTTCTGCCTGCCTACTATGTTTCTTGACATTCAGTTCTGGAAGAAAATATCCCACAAAGTGGAATTTCATTTTTGTTTCAGTTTCGTTGCTTTTGGGACCGTTCATAAACTACGTGAACTTTTTGTGGGGAGGGGCGGGGGGTCTGGCCAATGTCTACGCTCCATACAAATTCCAATTTTATTTTCTATAGACAGAAGCCTACGAGGGGGGAGGGGGTGGTTTAAGATGCCCAAAATTTAGCCTATGTGGTTTATGAACAGCCACTTTCCTACTGATTTGTGCAATTATTTTTCCGTGCGAACACGTTGTGGCCTTGCACGAATATAATGATGAAAGAATTATGTCGATCTGTTGACCCGTTCCCGAGCATATTCGTGACATACAAACACCATTCAAATTTTATTTATATATAGATCCCCCGAGGTGATCTAGCCTAGGGCTAAAAATCTCGCTCATACAGATAAAAAAATACATAGATTTTCTTCAGATTTTTTAAAATTCCTTCTGAAATTTCTTCAGCGATCTTTGGAGATGTTCAATATTACTAGAATTACGTCAGATATTTGCTACAAATTTTGGAATTCAATCAGCAGGCATTTTCGAAAAAATATCAAGAACATAATACAACTCTCGGTGAGGAACTCATAAGAAATGTTGAAAAAAGTTTGTTAGAAAACTTTGAGGGAAAGTCTGGCGAATGAACAGTTTGCATGTATCTGCCAAAAATGTTGTCATTGTTAAGGGATCTGTAAAACATATAGCCAGAAAATCACCCCATATACTCCGCTCATCGTGATCATCGACAAAGCCACACACTACGAAAAAATCAAAATTACTTGTGACGTAAATTTACTGCACAGAACGTAAACAGTTTAATGACGTAAACTTACAGGTCTTTTGACTTAATTATACGTCATTCTTGTAAAATTGAGTTCAAGGTGACGTAACCATTTTGTGAATCGTGAGTCATTACGTTTCATATGACGAAAAATCCAGTTTAATGTGACAGAAAATTACGTCACTTGGACGTTAAAGTTTACGTCATATGTATCGCTTTTATATGTGCATCCAAAGTGACGCAAATTTACATGATTTTTTCTAAGTGTGCAGGGAAAGTCAGAAAGGGAAGTATGAGATTTTATTTTTATATATTTTTATTTGAAGTGCTCCGGGTGTCAAAAGGCTGAAAACCCCTGCATTATAGACCATCGTGATACAAATTGCAAGTTTTTACCTGATTGAATATTATAAAAAACTAGCTGTCCCGGCAAACTTTGTCTTGCCAAGCTGTGGTGGTTTGACAACTGTTGAGGTCATAACGTCACCGCACTCTAGATTGGTTTCATTTCAATCGTGTTGATTTCCTTCCCAGCTCACGAAAATCAGTACTTTATCAATTTTCTTACTTTTCTAGTTGTTTTTCGTAACTTTTTGGACATATAAACACAGCCAACACGAATACGAACCGAACCGTGCAAGAGTCAAGCTGATCGGTTCATCCGTTCTTGAGTTTTGTTGCCTCAAAGGGATTTCAAACTCATTTTTATATATATAATAATAATAAAAAATTAGCTTTAAAAAAATGTACATAAAATCGAGGGTCCACTAAATCGAGGTATACCTGTATATAGAGACAGCCTATTAACTACCATCCGCCTCCTACACCTTCCATTTGCTGCCGTAAATAGTAAGATGGAGCCGCCTGGTATTTCATTAGAATTCAAAGCGGAAAATGCCAGAGGTCGTATTGCCTCACCTCAAGGTGCGTTTTGCCCCCAACAGTTTGTTAGCTCTCAAATCGTAACACTTTTTCAAATTGTTGATTTGATTCGGTAATATTGATATCACGCGGACCAAAAGTTGGCGTCACTTAGCTAAATAAGTAAACTAACTTTCAATACGCAAAACACCCATAAAATCATCTTAATCTTAGTGATTGGGCCACGTTTGCTTAGGGGGTGCATATTACCCCACCTTCCCCTACAAAAATCGCTGCACTGTCGCTTGTCGCCTGCCTGCGACGACGTCGTCGCAGTGTGGAAGGTCCCCTTCAAATCAGTGCGCAGCGATTTCGCGACAAAAAGTCGTGTCGCTGGAAAAGAGTCGCGTCGGTTTGGGGGAGCCTGCTGTACGTACTGCTGCTGCTGCTGCTGCTCCTTCTGCTTTTTCTTTTTTCCCGCCGCCGATTGTTGGGTCGTCGGTCAATGGTTCGTTCTTTGGTGCCTTATCCACTGCATTGGAGTAATTTGAACGAATGTTTGGCTCGTTCAACTTAGTCACTTGATAGGGTATCGGATTATTATCACCAGCTGATTCGTTGGATACCGACTGGTTTTTTTTTATTCTTACTCACTTAACCTAATTTACAGCTCTTTTGTCCACTAGGGCACTACGTGAGCGATTCCAATTGGACGCTGCACTTACATTTTGTACAGCGCCTACATGTATTCTATTCTAATTCAACTATATCGAACTGGTGTCTTGTTCTCAGGGCCGGATTTACAAATGTGGGGGCCCTTTATAATGAAGATAAATTTTGCCCATATAACATGGAAAAAAAAAACATAAAATATTAATCTTTCTTGCAAATATGTTAATGAAGGTATTAATGTAGTTGTGGAAGTTTGTGAATCTATAACAATAAGCAGAACTATGAAAAATGTCACATTGAATTATTTATACCAGACCTAAAATTCTAGCGAGAAAGTAATGATAATTATATAAAGTAAATAATTCTTTTCGAGAGTACATTCGCCGCATTGGATCCCAGATTTAGTCGAAATTCAAGCCAGAGTTCATAGAGAAACTACAAAAATTTATAGCTGAAATGTTCAAGAAATTTCTAGTAAAATTTGTAGCGTGTACGATGGGGTCGTTTTTGTGAAATCCAAAGAAAATTTATATAGGATTTCTGCTGCTATCTCTGGAGAACTTGCTGGTCGATCACCATAAATATAGAACACTTAACAAAAACTTGATCTAACGCGACTGTTAGGGATGATTTTGGCGGCCTTTCAAAAGAATTTTCCACATTACCCTGGTATCACAGAGAATATCTATATATATGTATATATATCTATATATATAAAAATGAGTTTGAAGTCCCTTTGAGGCAACAAAACTCAAGAACAGGTAGATCGATCAGGGTCACTCTTGCATGGTTTGATTCGTATTCGTGGTGGCTGTGTTTATAAGTAGTAAAAGTTAAGAAAATCAATTAAAAAAGTAGGAAAATTGTGAAATTACTGTTTTTTTATGATTTGGGAAGAAATTCAACACGATCGAAATAAAACCAATCTAGAGTGCGGTGCTGCAATGACCTCAACAGTTGTCAAACCACCACAACCGGGCAAGACAAAGTTTGCCGGGACAGCTAGTATATATATATAAATGAGTTTGAAGTCCCTTTGAGGCAACAAAACTCAAGAATGGCTGAACCGATCAGGATGACTCTTGCACGGTCTGGTTCGTATTCGTGGTGGCTGTGTTTATATGAACAAAAAGTTACGAAAATCAGCTAGAAAAGTAACAGAATTAAAAAAGTACTGATTTCCATGAGCTAAGAAGGAAATCAACACGATTGAAATGAAATCAATCTAGAGTGCGGTGACGTTATGAGCTCAACAGTTGTCAAACCGCCACAGCTTGGCAAGACAACGTTTGCCGGGACAGCTAGTTCTTATTAAAAATGCTAAAGAAATGTTTTAAGAAGATTATGATAAGTTCCTGAAGGAATTTTTCACTCAATTTTTAACCCTAAAAGGGATACCTTCATGGCCTCAGTTTCGTCACCTCACTGAGTGTATTCCATCAAAGACGAGCTCTGAAAGGCGCCTGGGGTCCAATGGACCCCAGGTATCCCTTTTAGGGTTAATAAAATTTTCTATTAAATTTCTTAAAAATTGTAAGCAGAAAACCTATACAAGTTTTTAGCCATTTTCTCTACGAATTTCTATTGAAATTTTCTTAATCCATTTCGTCCGGAGTACGCCATGGATTCATCCTCATTTCAGTGAGCAAATCTCTGTACTCAAAAAGTTTGGACAGAAACTCTTAACAATAATCTGCCTTGAATTCATGCTGGATTTCCTCTAAAAATGATTCAACAGATTTGGTGTTCTCCGATTTAAATAAGTCGTAAGCTGTCTAAGTAAAATCAAACACAAGAGTTCCAAAAACAATTCTGAATTTCGAAAAAAAAACCTTTGATTCTTTCAAGAATTTTGTAGAATATTCTTCAAAATGTTTTCAAAAACTGTATACAGAAAAAAAACAAACAAATTTAGCAGGAACTTTATTGTTCTGTAACTGTAATTTATAGAGGTTTGGAGTTCCTCTAGAATTTAGTTGAAATTTTTTTTCAGGATATCCGGTGATTTTTCTTTAGCAAATGCACAACAAACATTAACATTAATTAACATAAATGTTGATATATTTTGGAAGCAAAATTTAAATTTTATAAATAGATGGACAAATATTTGCAGTCTTACTCAAAAGAATCACAACATATCACATACATCTTGCCAGTAGACAGTAATTCGAAGTTTTTATGAAAAAAAATCAAAACAAGAGATATTTCTTGCACTACTCTTTTTTTCATGCTTCACATTTTTTTTTTCGTGAAGTTGAATTTTGTGGGGGCCCCTAAAATGTGGGGGCCCGGGGCCCTGGCCCCCCTGGCCCCCTCCCAAATCCGGCACTGCTTGTTCTGCTTCAACTTTTCTACCCTGTCCATGGTAGAATGATGAGCACGATGATGCTGACGTGTGGCTGCTGTTCCTTTTCCAGTCCGATTGGGGGTCCATTATGAGTTGCGGTTCGCCGATATCCAAATTCCGGGTCCGTTAGAGCTATATGCTCCGAAGAGGGTCAGGTGCCAGTTGCTCTCGGGGGGAAGAGTAACTGACGAAAAATTGCAAGTGCCGGGGCTGGGTTCGAACCCATGACCATCCGCTTATGAAGCGAACGTGTGGACCACTGCGCCACGGGCCCCGGCGATACCGACTGGTTGGTGGGCTTGACTTTGATTGTCTTTTTGTTCTGCACACATGTGTAGCATAATATCATTCAACAGTTTCTAATTGCTAAAGTGAAATAAGAAACCATCTCAAATTTCACAACTATCTGTTCTACACAGACCCTCCAAGTAGACATTGAATAATAGCATGAGAAGCAGACTCATGAATTCACAAGAATAAACAACAAGTGCCTTCCGCAATTGTTGTCCCAGAGAAAACTGTTACACTCGAAGTTATTGCTACCACATGTTTCTTTTCCGGTGGTCTAGAATGTACGACCCAAACACAGCATGATTGTTGTGGCATAACATCACCCAAATTTCTTCAGTATCCAGACTTTTCCAAAGATTTCATTTTGACCACTGTGGAGCAATTCTGTCGCAACAGCATGGTAATTTTAACCCCCCTGAACTATGCTCAGCGGAAATCTCCAGGGTCGGTTGAAGTGAAATAGATACAACAAACACACCTAAGCACCTAAGCACACACAGAATTCACCTCCAGAAGGAACTCACTTTTAAGGCAAATCCAACAGCATAACAACGATCGACGGAACTCAATAACACTTCGACAATGATTTTTCATAAGGGCCTAACTGACTTGATCGATTTCTCTTCGTCGACTTTCTCTTTGGCTAATAACTTGACCAAAACAAACAAAATCATTATTCTTTTTGTTTCTATAGCAAGATGTAGTCGTCTCCTTCGCATTTCAACCAAAAAATCTTTGGAAAACTCAATACATATTATGTAATAACACAAAGAGAGGGTCGATGAAGAGAAATCGACAATGTCAGTTAGGCCCTAATGAAAAATCAGTGTCGACTTTCTTATGATTTGAAAACTCAAAGGCAACACTACAAAAAGATTTCTAATTGGAACGCACAGGGGAGAGAGACATGAAAAACCCCTTTGTGGGTTCGAAATTACGGAACAAAATAGAAACGTAGTAAGGGGCTGTCCATTAATAACGTAAGGGAAATTTTACGATTTTTCGACACCCCCACCCCCCCTTGTAAGATTTTTTGTATGAGAACTCAAATATTTTTGTATGGCGCGTAAGATTTCTCAAACCCCCCCTCCCCCAATAAACCCTTACGTAATTAATGGACAGCCCCTAATTATTCTTACACTTCATAATGAATTTGAACGAGCAAATATACATGCATAGCGATATATTAACTAAACAATTTTACCTAGGATTACAATTATACATACAATTTGGCCATGCTGCCCATAACTGCATAACTGTAACATTTGCATTTTTTGCCAATATTGAGTTAATACCGGGGCTCATCTCCCAATCATAAGTACTTTCATCCACCCAAATGAACTTTTTAAGTTTGTTCTGCAAAATGTGAAACAAATACCAAGTCGTTTTGTCTCATTGGTTAAAATTTATGAATGTAACCGCATAACAGTCACACTGGAAATACACACTGGTGTCAAAGCGTAATATTAATCATATTTCGGTCTGATTATTTTTTTAACTATTCGTCCAGCATACGAGAAGAGCTGTAGAAAATTTCATTGCAAAATGATAAATTTTAAATTATTGACAAATTTTTGAAATATCGTATCGTCTCCATACTAGCGCATGTTGCAAACTTTAAACTCTATTTTGTACAATGCCTACTTTTGTCGAATGTGACTGTTATGCAGTTATGGGCAGCATGGCAATTACAAACAAATTATGTGACGTCACAATGTACTTGCGGTTTGGGTTTTGGGTTTTTTGGTATTTTGGTCGGTGCGTGTCTCGTTGGTGGTAGTGCAGGACTGCGGCGGCGCTAGGGCGGGCCGGCGGTGAACAGCTTCCGGGTTGATGGAGGATTTCAGTGGCGATACCGGTTGTGGGCGACGGTGGGCGTTACAACCTGGAAACGGTTGACGGAAATCTCAGCAGTGGCCGAGGGTCTCAACCAGGAGTCCAAGTAGCGAAGTTCCCGATTCCGGCCGAGGGCCTGAAGCACTATCGGCGAACTTCCCAAAGGTGGTCGGAGTGATAGCCAAGAGTATGGTAGGGGGATTGTCCATCCATTGGCTTCGGTTATGGGTTTTGGCAGCTTGGCAAAATGGCTTCTCGCTGGACCCACGCTCGGGTTTCTGTCCGGGGTCCTTTGTTCGGGAATGGTGATGGCGTCCGAACAAAACTGGTCGAAAGACAAAAGAAAAAGGCCCTTTTGTGGACCTACCACAACCATTACCAAATTTGTCACGTTTTTCCGTTTTACCGCAAAACCACCCTTTTGCCATACAAATAGTAATAATTTGCTTATCAAATTTTACCTTTTTCGTTTTCGTGTCACTTTCACTACTATATAGTTATTTCGAGTGGGATGATAATATGTTCCACTACCCTAGTTTAACAAACAATAGAAAATTAGCTTTATATTGATTTTTTCGACTAATCACTACTAACCACTTTGATTTGCTTAACTAACTCCTACTAATATCGTACTAATGTTTGAGGTTTTAAACATTTTTCACCGCACAAGACCTAAAATTCAAAATCACACAAAATGTTAAGAAAATGTACTACACTTCAATGTCGTGCTTTCCACGAACCATGAGCAGCTATACACGGCGCGCACTAACTGCTCCCTTGTACGTCCCGGACAGTAATAATTTGGTAGTGTAAGAATGCCGAGCACGGGCCTTAAAACTATTCATAAGAATCCGAGCAATCCCGAAATTGCCGAATGTCATTCGTATTTTATGAGTTCCTTCGTACCTTGCTTTGCCTATGGATCTACTTCGAATCTCGGCTGAGTATCTTTTGCCGGTGCTCAAACCGCTGTTAATAAATTCTCCGGGCTAGGGTGAGTGCTACCGCATAAAGGTGTGGGTAAGTGGGAGAGTGAGAACGCGAGAGAATTCTCGCATCTCGGTTTGAGCATAACTCAGGGTCGCATCTAGGAATAATTATTTATTATTATTGTGATGGAGTCACAATTTCAAAATTATGGAACCATCGGTTACATAATAGTGATTTACTGATTGCATTCGCCAGCAAAAGTTTTACAAAAGGAGAAAAGTCAAAACCAGTAATTGAGAAAGAGTTAACTGCCATACATTGGGCAATTGATTACTTCAAACCATACCTTTATGGTCGAAGATTCAAGGTTAGAACGGATCATCGACCATTAGCTTATTTATTTGGTATGAAAAACCTACTTCTAAACTTACGAGAATGAGGCTTGATCTCGAAGAATATGACTTCGATATTGAGTATTTACCTGGAAGAGCAAATGTTGGAGCGGACGCTCTTTCCCGTATACCAACTAAATCAGAAGACTTCAAGTCCTTGATACTTGTTGTTAACACACGCTCTATGACGAAAAAGCGAAATCAAAACACTAGTCCCAGACGATTGGAAAAAACCAACAGAGAGACTGATCACCTCACTGTTTGGCGTACTGAAATTCCGTCTGAGGTTAATAAATTATTGAAAATTGGTTGTGTCGTGCACCACAATCAATTGAATGTACTACACATGTACTACCGGGGTGTAGTAGTTGGGTACAATGTCGACATGAGGCTGGTTGATTACGGTAGGTGATCAATGTTTCTTGACCTTGTACAGTGACAAACGATCGTACATATGTGACTACAAAGTGTCATAACTGCGACTCGTATCCCAGATGAAATATGTTGGTAAGTAAATGAGGGACCCCAACTCAAATCCTTCACTTCATGCACATCACCGAAATGACGTAGGAAAGCAGCTACATCATCATTGGTCACACCTTCACTTTCAGAGAGGTCATGAACCATGACCTCAGTACAGGTACTGTCGATCGCCAACCGTATACGATGTTTACTGCCTTCCACTTCCAGCTCGTGTCGCCCGTTGCGATCTTCCACTATTTTATCAGCAATCGCTTGGTTCACACATTACACATGCACGTATTTCGAAGCATGGTTGATCTGCAACCGCTTCACTTGATTGGGTTGTAGACCAAGTGTTCGATTAACAAATCCGTGGATTTGTTCATAACTTGACCTTCGTGAAAATTTCGTTAGATCGACTTTGAATGTGCTCTCTCGTGAATTGAGAGCCATCACACCACACCGACGGGCTATGTATATACTCGACACACTGCACAAGCAACTGCATGCAACGTCAAGAACCGCGACATACCGACAACAAGGGCTAACAGCGCAGAGTCGCTTGACACCGGCGATGACGTCGCGGCAGTGTGGAAGGCTCGACTTATTCATTATCAATGCGCAGCGATTTAGCGTCAATAACATTGTGCAGCGTTATCCACACGCGGCTAATATGAAATTGACAATAACTGGCGGCACTCCAATTTACACACACACACACACACACACACACACACACACGTCTTTTGCATCGCAGCCATGCAAGGACAGACTCCAGACGATTTACGGCCATCATAAGCACGGGTTCAGAGAAAAATGGTTAATGTTGCTTTGGGTCACGGTACTTACCGAGGCACATAGTTTCGCACAACAGACCGCATATTGAAAAAACGATCCATCGTTGTTCTATCTAGAATGGAGAAAACATCAACTTTTAAATTTCACTACATTTCACTTTTTGCATAGGTCGAGTTTGGAGAGCTGACACTTTTTTGGCACACATATGAAAATCGCAGATAGCAAATCTCCTAGGTATTCTTCATTCACACAGTTCTTTCACAGCTGACTGACATTCTTACATTATTTTCGAAGCAGTCAGGTTACTCCGTTCCCTTCAAACTCGACTGTTCTGTACTCGATTAAATACATAATACTGACGCAATAATTAGAAAGCGCGTGCGGCCTCGTTTGATGGTCGACGACGAATGAAACGGCGGCGGCGGCGCACGCGGATTTATTTATTTTTTCGTTTAGCGATGGACTGGTTAACACTTAACTACCGACCGTTCACCTGCGCGAGCCTCATCCCAAGTACGGCGAACGGTGGGTGAGATGACAATCACTGCTAGATATGCAAAGACAACACACGCACCCAGCCCAGCACGACTGGCCGATGGACTGGTTTACACATAACTACCGACCGACCGACCGACCGCCACGCGCTTGGCTGGGCCGATGACGAAGTGTGATGAGCGAGCTAGGTTCCTATTCTCTACCTTCCTACGGACCGACCGACCGACCGACGCGCGCTTGGCAAGGGTAAAGATAATGCGTGACGAGTAAGCTCGTTTCCCATTCCCACATCTAACGGCCGGCCGACCGACCGACCGACCGACGAACGATGTGATGCGTATTATATGGGCTCGCTCCCGTGCACGGCGGAAGCGAGGTTGGTCGTCACTGCGGCAGAGGTAGCACTTTACCACCGAACGACCAAACGGTGCACCTAGTCTTTTTTTTTTTCCTTCGAAACCATAGGGGGATAAATCTGCTCATCAGACACCTTAACAGGAAGGTTAGGGTAGTGTGGGGATGAGGCCGTCTTCTACAATGCCGGTAGAAGCCAGGACTACTCTCTCCTCGACCCACTAAAACACATTCCTATGGTCGCCAAACCCTACGTCTCTCCGGAACCACCAAGAAGGTATTGCTTCAGAGAGGGGCTAGTGCATATCGCACCCTCAAGGTTAGCTGCCGTAGCCTAGCAGCAACGAACATCGATGACTCGCTCTGGAGAGTCCATCACGATAGCATGCTGGCGCTTAGCCAGTTTCCCGAGTGGTCCTCGCCACTCCCTTTGTCCTCGGAAGGCGGGCAGGGTCAACCCCGCCCGCGCCCTACTGCTGAGCGGACATCAAGAACTGATGCCCACGTGCAACCCGATCTGACCTGCCCGCAAAGGAAGGGTATCACTACCCTTCAGGCCCTATCAGATGCACCCGTAGGTTGCAGACAGCAGGATCTCACCTACCCCGACCCTTGCCGGGAACCCCTTTCCAACCGCGGGCTCAGATCCAACCCAGTAGACCGACGCCACGACAGCACCGCTACCGGGACTTCCTCTCCGCGGCCACTTAATCGCTGTAAGGGTCGATCTCGACCGCAGGGCACCGGTATGACCTACGAAGCCGACTTCGAACCCCTGGACCGCCTCTTGTACTGCATCTGGACTAGCCATTCTCCGAGTCCACGCGCCACCTCCTCTGTAGCTCCCAGACGATATGGGTGATAGCCGTTGAAACGGCATTCCAGCTAATCTCATCCCTACACATTCTCTGGACCAAGTTGTCCGGAGTTGTGTCCTCCCCGCATGTGGCAAGCATGCGGTCACGCATTGTGCGAAAACGCGGGCACACGAACAACACGTGTTCCGCCGTTTCCTCTAAACCATTGCACACTGGGCATTCGGGAGAATCCGCATGCCCGAAACGGTGTAGATACTGTCGGAAGCAACCATGACCTGTAAGGACCTGTGTCAGATGGAATGAAACTTCCCCATGGCGCCTATTAATCCAACTATCTACCCTCGGTATCAACCTATGGGTCCACCTTCCTTTGGTGGAACTGTCCCATTTGACCATAGAGGCCATCCTGACAGTCTTGCGTATGCCTCTTGTGCCGCGCATTTCGAAGCACTCCATATCCTCACTGATAAGAATGCTGATGGGCACCATACCAGTAATGACACAGAGAGCGTCGTGTGACACGGTACGGTACGCGCTTGCAACCCTCAGACACATAAGCCTGTAAGTACTTTCCAGCTTCCGTCGGTAGCATTCAGTACTTAGCGCGGTACCCCACGCCGGGCCGCCATACCTAAGTATGGACGTAGCAACACTAGCCAGAAGCTTGCGCTTACTGGCGTACACCGCTGAGCTATTGGACATCATCCGTGTAGTGAAACAACGTCTTTCAGGTTCAGTGGTTTATTACAATCTGGGCATCCCTAATGTCAAACTACTCCTTGTCCTAAGTCAGCCTACTATGACCTACTACATCTCGGGCATCCTGACACTATCGATGTCCTCATCGATATCACTATCTTCAGAGATGTTATCACTCATCCATTTTCTCATGTTTTGGGGAGAACAAACCGAATTGAATGGGACATTTGCAATTTGAAACCCATCTAAATCAGTCACAACATACCTATCATTTGGCAAAACTTTATGAATTTTATACGGACCTTTATATTTAGGAGCTAATTTATGTGACTCACCTGTTTTTAAGACTATGAAATCACCTTCTTTGTAAATTGTACTCTTTTTTCTTTTCTTGTCTACATTCCTTTTGTTACTTTCCTGAACCAATATATTTTTTCGCTGGGCATTTTCACGAACATCGTTTAAATTTGGCAATTCTACTAATGGTTGCCTGTTACTGATGAAATTTGAAATATTAACATTCTCACAATCTAAATTGTTTTGTTGAACTCCAAACAATAAAACACTAGGATAATTACCCGTTGACCTATTGATTGTATTATTGAATATAAATTCTACTTTGGGTAATACTTTATCCCATGACTTAGATGTATCATTACACAACTTTGCTAGCATAGGAGTTAAAGTTTTGTTCACACGCTCCACTTGCCCATTTGCTTCTGTAGTATACGCTGCTGTTTTTACATGCTCAATTTGATTCGTGTTGACAAAATCTTTAAATTTTTGTGCAGTAAAACAGGTCCCTCTATCAGTAATAATCTTTTTGGGTTTACTATAAAAAATCATATAATTTGCTAAATGAACAATGGTTTCATCTGATTTCATTGATTTAGTTGGAAAAAATTTGGTAAATTTTGTAAATGCATCAACTATTACCAGAACATATTTTGCTCTGCTTGTAGAACGTAACTGGATTGGTCCATAATAATCTAAGTGAATAGTATTGAAAGGCATGTTACCTTTATCGACAATTTTAACAAACCCTTCTTTCTTTTCAGTTGGACTATAAAAAATACATGTTAAACAATTGCTTATATAATTTTTTACAAACTTTTTCATTCTACTAAACCAGAATTGCTTTTTGATTTCATGCATAGTCTTCTCTATCCCAATATGACCACAATTATCGTGACATAGTTTTATGACATTGTCTATCATTAATTTTGGAACTACCAAAAGCCGTTTGTTATTGTTTTTTTCTGAAAAGTACTCCATTTATAAGCTCAAAATCAGGAAAAGAAGATCTTTCAAGTAGCTCTTTAATTTTTATTAGTTTCTCATCTTGTTCTTGTGCGATTATGATATTTTGTTCCACATCATAATCATTCAAAATATGTACAGCTTCATCTGCAATGTTTTCTTGTACCAAATTAATTTGATCTTTTTTGTCATCAGTTGATTGTTTTTTCAATGTACTCTGTTGACGACTTAAAGCATCCATTTAGTGTGTAAGTTTCATGTTCGAAAGTTGAGTACTCAAGTAAATTTACTATCTTCTATATATACTAGCTGTACCCGGCAAACTTTGTCTTGCCTACTGCGTTTTTTGACGTTTCAAGTTTCTTGCCAAGCCCAAGTCCCCGGTGGAAGAGGTATAGAAAATCGATTTTCGAAAACTCTCAGTTTGTCCATGTTTTAGGCCTCATAAGCCTTCCTTGGGTGAAAACTAACAGAACAAAACTAAGACGACCAAAATCGGACCTTCCGTTCGCAAGTTATGCGCGGTCCCACGTATGCCACTGCATTTATATATATATATAGATAAAAATGCAGTGGCATACGTGGGACCGCGCATAACTTGCGAACGGAAGGTCCGATTTTGGTCGTCTTAGTTTTGTTCTGTTAGTTTTCACCCAAGGAAGGTTTATGAGGCAAAAAACATGGAAAATTTAAGAGTTTTTGAAAATTGATTTTCCATACATTTTGACCGGGAACTTATGTCTTGGCTAGAAACTTGAAGCGTCAAAAAACGCAGTACAGTAGGCAAGACAAAGTTTGCCGGGTACAGCTAGTTTTTTGTAAATTTTTAATTACAAACTGATCAAGTACATATTTAGTATGAGGAAAAACGTTACTTTCCCATACGGAATAATAGAACGGACTATTTTTCCGCGCAGAAAAAAAAAAAAAACTACAGCTCTTTTAGATTTCCAAGGGAGGCGTTACCAGTGTAAAACTTTTTTCCTTACTTGCCTACTCAAGTAAATTTGAAGCAAAACCACTATTTGGCCATTACATGCCCTATCTTTTTGCACCGTAATAGAAACTAGCCATATGGGAAAAAACGATCAAATGTATGCGAAAAAGAAAAAAAAAAAATGTTTGGACCTAGGAAATGCTGTTATTGACCCTACCATTTTTTATTTGAAGGTAGGTAAATATATGCCAAACATCTTTATTGAATACCGTAAAGTGACCCGACGTATGCGAAAAAAGTTATACCATTAACAAAATGTGGCGAAACATAGAGATTTCCTAATTGATTATATTACTTGGCATGCGTAGGTAAACAATAAGAGTTTTTAGCCTATGGTGCCAAAGCTCTTGAGCAGGTCCACCTTTCCTCGAAAACTGTGCCTAGTATATAAATAATCACCATTGCAGTACAGAACAAACGAAAACATCATTTCAAACCAACAAAAATAACTTACTCACTAAACTCACCGTGAGTAAAATGAGTAACTCACGCGTGAGTAATGACGTCATACTCTCGCGTGAGTATTACTCACCAATGAGTAATACTCACGCGAGAGTATGATGTCATTACTCACGCGTGAGTATACTCATACGCGAGTAACTCACAGCGTGAGCATTACTCGTAAATGAGTAAGGTGAGTGAGTATCCTATAGGGTCTGGGACCATTTGGGCAGGAGCACCTATTTTGGGCACTTGCTGCTATAACTCAGTCAATTTTGAACCGATTGATTTAATTTCTGAGACACGATCAGATACGCACAGTATCTAGCCATGTGCAAAAATTCAAGTCAATCGATTTGAAATTGACTGAGTTATAGCAGCAAGTGCCCAAAATAGGTGCTCCTGCCCAAATGGTCCCAGACCCTAGATCCTAATATAGAGAATAAGAAAAATAATCGAAACACCGAAGCAGAAGCGCACGACCCTTCTTCTTCTTCTTCTGGTGCTCTTTGAACAGAGCTAAAGAGCGGAAAAATGGCGCAGCGAACTAGCGCTTAGACGTGTGCGCCGAAGCCCATTTCACCGGCGGCGGCGTATATGGTAATTTGAGGCAGCGGCGGCGGCGACGCCGGCGTCACGCCGTACACCCTATTCGGCGGCGGCGGCGGCGGCGTAACCGGCGTGGCAAAAAAAAATGTTAATTTTTTATAGTTATTTTTTTGTAATTTTGAGAGCAGATTTTTCATTGAGAAAAAAACGTCAACACGGATTACTTTTGTGTGTGCCAAATCTACAGTTTGCAGAAGTGCACACTGGAAGATCATCATTTATTTGAATCTTCGGAATTTTTTAAAAATACCACAGAAATTTACCTTTGAGTTTTTAAAATATTCCATTAGGATGTCTTCCAGTAACTTTTTTATGTGATTCCTGGTGGTATGGCACACATTTTTCAGGAATTCTTCTGAGATTGTTACACATTTCTTACAATCCAAAACAAAAATAAAAACTTTGGGGATTCCGTAGAATTACCCTTAAAGAGCCCTTGCAGGAGCTCTACAAACCGAAGACTTCAAAAAATATCTGCGAAGAAAAGAAATTTCCATAAGGGTTTTTTTTTGAAAACTTCCCCAGGTAAATACCAAGTAATTTCAGCAGGTTTTTTTTTATTTTGAATTTCTCTAGGGTTTCCTCAAGACTTCTATAACGCATACACGTAAAAAATCCCTCCAAGAATGACTTTGCAAATTTTTCCTATGATTTTATTAAAACAATATTTGAGAATCATAAATGTGTTAGTTTCAGGGATTGCTCGATAAATTACTATCAGGGTATCAGCCTCACAGGGGTACCAAAAATGCCTAAGACTAGAATTGGACAGGATGCTATAGTACTATTGCATGATTTCTGAACTCAACAATTAATGTGTCTTAAATTTATATTTTTAACATCCATATCCTTAAAAGTTCTACAGATTTGTTTCAAATTCTTTGGAATGTTTGCAGCGATTCTTTACTGGGAAATTATCCAGTTTTTTTTTTTCAAAAGCTAATCCTTAATATTTTTCACAAATGTTATAAACAATCAAAGAATGCCTTCATATTTCTAAAACAAAAAACTCAGCGAAAGGTGATCTAACATTTTTTTGAATTTTAATTCTTAGAGATTTTTGTTTGATCCCTCGAGACTTTCGCAAGTCAAACTAGTCAGAGTGTACTCTTTCAGTTCATGCACACTTTATTCCAAGAAATGTTTTATGAACCTTAACATAATATTTGCCTCAGATGCTTTTTAGGAAACTCGCCTCATACAGGGTGTCTACTCAATTATGCAAATGTAATTCCTTGATATTTCCAGGATTTTTCCAGGTTTTTGAAAATAATTCCAGGTTTAACAAATCGACCAAACTAAACATGTTTTCAGATTTCTAGAAATACCTGGAAACGCCACTTTTTTGGAAATTTCTAGTTCCAACTAGAACATTCCACCAGCATTTAGGACGGAAGCACGAGATGATTTTCTGATGGAATTCTTAATACAATCCTGGCGATACTTTAGAAGAATTTTCTGCGTAATTTGTTGAAAATTTTGTTCATGAATTTATGAATTTAGCAAGGAAATCAACAAGAAATTACACTATATTTTTTATAAAAGGTAAGCTTGGCCGTTCCAGCACAAATTTTTTCGAGTAGTTCTTGTGCAAACGTTCTTTAATATTGTCGGACATTTTAAAAATTGCAGCTAACGCTTTTAAACAAATCTTCAAAGAAACCTTTCACGCATAGCTTCAGTTATAGCGCCCGAAGACCTTCATTGGTTTCGCAAAAGAATCGCTCAAGTATGTATTTTTCAGGTATTTCGCTAGATTGTTCTCTCCAGTGATTCCTCCTTTTAAAGAAATTGCTAGCAACAATGTATTGTATATATTTATAGGACTTCAGTCAGAAAATCCTTTCAGAGTTTCAAAAGAATTGACTTCAAATAATACTGCCAGTTACACTTGAAAATTTTAAAAATGCCCACATAAATTCAACTAGAGGAATGTCTCCTTCAGAATATTTTAATTATTTTCTCCACAAGATATTTGAACGATTATTTTACGTCAAAACATCGTTTTACCAAAAGTATATGAACAAACATTGTTACAGATGGACTACTTTCAAAATTAATAGAAAAACATTTGTAATTCGATAGCTCTGGTTGTCAATAGTTTCACTTTTGGAACAAGTAATTGAAATTGACAACTAGAATATACTAATGAGTTGGTAATCATCAAGGTAATCATGTTCCAAAACTAGTGCATTATGTCCATCGAAAATAGTGGAGCTCAGAAGCAACTATGGGAAAGAGAGAGTTGAAATATTCTTTCAAAAAGAGACGAACCAGCCAAGGGCTGAAAATCTCTATAATGAAGTTAAATCAATCAATTATTTCAAACATTGTTAAGAATCATTTATAAGTTGTTCTAAAAACGTTTCAGAAATGGTCAGAAAAATGTTTAAAAATTCTTTCAGAAGTCATCTAGTTAATTTCGCTAGAAATACTAACATTGAATCCGCCAGAAGTTCCAATTGATCAATAATATTCTGCAGGAGTTTTAGGAACTACGCACAAAATGTATCTTTAAGTTCCTTCAGGTATTTTCCAACATCTACAGGCGATTGCGAATTTGTTAGGCAAACCTCAATAAATTTTGCAAGACAGTAAGCTCATTCACATGGAAATAAAGAAAAATAGCTTATACAATTTATGTCAATAAGCCAATATTCAACGCTGCAATATATTGAAAGTTTTGAGAATTCAAAATCCTAACAATAAAAGCATGTCGACTCAGTTTTCCGAAATAGGTAAAACATAAAATAGGAGATGGCTGTGAAAAAAGTACAAGTTAGTTTCAACGTCAGATGTTCATTACATCTGATAAATAATATTTAACGAGCGGTTAGTGGGTTCGCTTCGAGGTACATATTTCTAACTGAAAACTTGTATTAAAATGATAAACACAGAAAATCCCTGATTGCCACCAAAATTCCCTGAGAATTCCAGGATTTTTCCAGGTCAAGTAAAATTCCCTGATAATTCCAGGTTTTTCCAGGTAGTAGACACCCTGTCATAGAAATTTCAAAACATTAGAATGAATCATGAAATAATTTACGATTCCTACAGAACCATCTTCTTAGATTCCTAAAAGGTTCTACATAAGATACCTCCAGGAAATTGTGTTGGAAGAAAACCAGAAGGAATTTGCTGGAGTATTTTTTCAAAGAAATCCTGTAGGAACTTTATGAGGAATGCCATAAATAAAATTAAAAAAAAAAACTGCAGGAACAATTTGTCAAAATCCTCCCTAATAAACTTTAGGAGGATATCCATTGGAAACTTGTCTTAGAAGAAACCAAAAAAGAGTTTCTAGATGAATCCTGGAAAGAGTTCCTGAAGAATTCCCAAAATCAGTTTCTGAAAGAATTTCAGTAGAACTTCATGGAAGAATCCCGGCATGAATTTTCTAAGGAATTCCTCAAAGAGTTCCTGACTAAATTCAAGAACCAATTCTTGACAGAAGCCCAGAGAAATTCCCGAAATTTTTAAACAATTTCAGAAGTAGTTGCTTTAACTGAAAAAAAAGCTCTTGTAGGATACTGGAAGATCTCAAAAAGAATTCCTGAAGAAATCCCAGATGGACCTCCGGGAGGAATCTCGCATGAAATTCTCGGAAGGAATCCCAGAGTGAATTTTTGGAAGGAGCTCCTGTAGGAATCTTGGAAGAAATTCTTCAAGCAATCCCAGAGAGAACTCCTGGAGGATTCCCAGAAAAAAATCGGATGAAATCGCTGGTATTCCTGGGTTTACATTCCGGGAAAACCTTCTGGTAGTAAAAAATAAACTTCCGAAGACATTGCTTAAGAAACTATTGAAAATCTAGGATGGAATGCCTGGAGGTTTCCCGGAACTCCTGTAGAAATCCCGGAAGAAATCCCCAAAAAGAATCGCTGAAGGAATCCTGAGAATGGCTCCTGGAGAAACAATTTAGGAATCTCAGAAAGGATCCCAGAGGGAACTTCTGAAGGAACCCCAAAACCAATTATAGATGGATCTCCCTGAACAAACACGTTAGCATAACTAGCTACAGAAGTCCTATGTCGCGACTGTTCGTGTGACTAACATCTAGTTGGCCACGTTCTTACAGCGTCAGTAGCGCTACTAGAAGTGTCAATGTGGTTTACCAAAACAAAAGATCCTCTGCAAGTAAACGTCCATAAATTACGTCACGCAAAAATTACCCATTTTCAACTCCCCTCCCCCCTATGTCACATTTTTTGTATGGACCTCTGGAATTTTTGTATGGGTCGCCATACTTTGCCGAACCTCCCCCCTAAAAACGTGACGTAATTTATGGACGTTCCTGGAGATACTGTCAAATTGTTTTATAGCATCCGCCATTATGCGTGGAGCGTGGAAAGCTGGATTTGTTCAATTGAAGTCAGTAATATAATTAAATTGGAAAACTGACTACAGCGCCATTGAAGTTATAGTGTATTTCTATTGGAATCACAGAAGGAAATCCTAGAGGAATCTTTGTGGAGACACCACGGGAGAAATTTCCAAAAGAATCACAGTAAAAATGGCTGAGGTAATCTTTGATTCCTGGAAGAACTCGGAATTAATTTCTAGAGAAATTTCGGAAGGAATTTTGAAGGTATTAAGGTACTCCTGAAGTAATCTCAGAATATATTTCTTAAGGTGATAGAAATCCCATTGCAACTTTTCATATAAACGTTAGAGGCACAAATCTGACGAACAAAGCATCGAGCCAAGCCGCACTTGTTTTTCCTGGCTTCGCTCACTTACAAAAAGAGGCAGCTATTACAAATCGAGAGCATTTGTTTACGAATTTTCAAGATTGGTGCTCTTCAAAACGTGAGTAAGGGACCAAGTCGGCCATTGTAGCAGCCATGTTTGTGTTCTCTGAGGTTTCTCCTTAAGAAATCCCTGAAAAATTCTCTGGAAAAATCTCGGAAGTACTTCCTGGGTAAACCCTGGCAAGAGTTCTTAAAGGAATCCCAGACGGAACCTCTTTAAAAATCTCATGAGAAACTTCTGAAAGAAACTCATCAAGAACTCCCTGAGAATCCCACAAGAAACACATGGATGACCCCTGGAAACTCTAAGGATTTCTTGGAAGACCCTACCAATTTTTTTGTATAGGAGTCATCCTTTACTCAGGGGGAGGCAGCTCAGATCTAGCAAAGATTCTTCCCGGCCCCAAAAACACTCACATACAAATTTGAATGCCAAAAAAATTCGCCCTAAATCAATAAATACTATACAGTATTAATGCGCCAAAAATATTATCCAATACAGATTGTTTAAATATTTAACTAGTAGCAGCTCTACAGGTTAGAACAGGTCCTACTGCTTTATGTGCTGGCTAGAAAAATAAAATACCGAAGTCGCTTTCTGATCGGCGTGGGAAATTTTGTTCGGCGGCGTGGAAAAATTTAAACAGCGGCGCGCCGGGTCAATTTGAGTGGCGGCGGCGGCGCCAAAAAAACGTCGGCGACGGCGGCGCGGCGCGGCGGCGCACACGTCTACTAGCGCTATATTGCCAACGAGTTTTCGTTTATACCCCAATGGAGTCTACTTTCTGGTGAGTACACCACGAACACGACCGATCGTGTCGATCGCTGCAGTCGTACTCCAGAAGCGCGCGACCCGGCAACCGGCGACATCCCATAACACACCGCCGTCGAAATGCTTACTTCTAGATAGAGAATAAGAAAAATATTCGAAACACCGAAGCAGAAGCGCACGACCCTTCTTCTTCTTCTTCTGGTGCTCTTTGCCAGGGTTGACAATCGTCCTTCTCGTCACCACTGCGTGAAGATAACAATCAAACAATCTTCGTCCGGAAGAACAACGGCGACGATTAGCCTTTTCGTCGCCGACTGCGACGAAGCACAATCATAAATAGTGATCCACCAACTTTTTCGTCGTCCTCTTTGTTCCCTGGAAACGACTCGACGACGGACCAAGCGAACGCCAACTGGGAATAGCTTTTATTGGCGTTTCGGCACTTACGGTGATGTGAAACCTCACTAGCTCAGTTGGTAAGAGTGAGTATTGGGATGCGGTGGAAATGTTGTGGAGGAGTTGGGAGTAGTGACCGACCGGATTTGGCGAGGGGTAACAGTTGGTACGGTTATCTTGTGATTGAGTGGTGGGACAAAGTGGATTTGTGGAGTTGGCAGTAATGACCGATTTTGGTTGGTTCTGGACTATAGGTAAAGGGTGGCAGTTGGTGTATGTGCAGCGGACTGAAGGTCAGATCAAGAGAGAGCCGTAGATGGTGGCAATGAGTGGAAGCGGAAAAAAGAAAGAAACATGAAGGGCTCGTTTTGATAATGGGTAAAAAAGCTGAGAAAAAACAGGACTAGGGTGGGACTAGAAACTAGTTGGAGAATAAAAAATATGATGTCACAGTGGTTGTGGTTAAAATTGGAAGAGTGTCAGTTGGATTGATTGTTGAAAAATTGACAAATGAATAACTTTGCCAAAAAAGAGTTTTTACAGTGATTGTAATAAGATTAGATTTGATATTGATTTAAAAATAAATAAAGTAAAGTAAGAAGAATACGAGTGCATTGGTTTGGGGTGAATTTAAAACGGATATTACAAATGAAAACCTGATGGGGTAATGTGAGGAATTCGGCAAAATATAGCGTTTTGGAGGAAATGCGTCGTCGACAGAGGATACCGGTCATTGAATTTGGATATTGGTAAGATCTTTCTAATTTATCTCTTATGTATGTTGGGATCCCAGGCAAATAACTACAATCATCCATTCTTTCGGACTATAGCACGCGAAAACACTTATTTAAATCCACCGACCAGATCATTACGTTCGATCTGTCGGACGCTCAACTACAAACTGCTCTTTATTTCACTTATCATTACATTTCAATAGATTTCATAATAGGGGTTTCTTACAATTTCAAATAGTACATTTTAAATCCCAACATTCGGCCAACCTGACCGGCATCCGCCCCGGATGGCGCTTTCGTTATCATTGTAATCGCCATAGCCATCGTCGTCGTCGTCGTCGCCGCCGCCGTCCTCATCGTCGTCGTCATCGTCGTCGCCGCCGTCGTCGTCCTGACTTGCAATTACCTGAGACGAGACTCGCGAAGAGGAAAAAAATCAACGTCAAGTGCAGCCCAACTGAGCTGTCAGTTGTAGCCCGTTTGATTACGTTACCTAAAACGAGGAAAGTATTGCTATCCGAGATAAATTCTGAAGCCAAAATTCACTCCGAGCAGCATTTTCTTCTCCTGTACTGTCAAAAATAAATTGAAAACAAAATATTCCAATGATTACTTTGCTTGGCGATTGTTGGCGATGCAAAATTTCTCCTCAACATGATTTTGTGCGTGAATCGGATTCAGTCACACTGCATGTGAGGTAATGCGGTCACGTACGTGTTTGAACCACCAGCCCAAAACATCATGTCAACACAGATAGGAAGAAGAAAAAAATAACAAAGTGGAGAAAAAGAAGCCCGTCTTCGCGAGTCTCGTCTCAGGCAATTACCACAATATCGTTCTCACCAGTATTTCTTCTTCTAAACTGCATATGACCGCTTCGCACACGCCGAATTCGCGTGATGTAGCCTTCGTTTGGTATGTTCGATTTGGCTTGCTTTCCACATTCACGAAATCGTCTATTTCGGCAATTATCACGACGATTTTTAGCAGTTGCTCGACGCCGCAGAGATCGGGTACCATGAAAACTGCGTTGCTTCCATCGTGCATTGGATCGGCTGGTATCAACAGGATATTGATCATCCAAAATATCTTCTCGTTGTATTGTCACCGCTGCTTCTTTGCTATCAGAATCTGGTCGCTCACTATCAGACACGATAGATAGAACAGCATCGTCGAACGGTCTTTTGTCAGCAATGGGCCTATTATATTCTTCGATTTCATTTTGCACAACGATAGTCGTTTGAGGGCGCACAACAGTACACTGAAGTTTTTTTTTACGACGGTAATGGTCCCGCGTAAAAAAAAACCGCGTAAAAAAAAACCGCGTTATTTCAAGACCCGTCGTAAAAAAAACCGCGTTATTTCAAGACCCGTCGTAAAAAAAAACCGCGTTATTTCAAAAAACGTCGTAAAAAAAGTCAAGTCACGTTAGATGTGGTGCTGACTATTTTACGCGTGTTTTTGAAAAAACGCGGATTTTTTTTACGACGGTTTTTGAAATAACGCGGTTTTTTTTTACGACGGGTCTTGAAATAACGCGGTTTTTTTTTAGGACGGACCGCGTAAAAAAAACCGCGTAAAAAAAAACCGCGTAAAAAAAAACCGCGTAAAAAAAAACTTCAGTGTACTATCAATGGTAGCACCCAATGATGCCGTTTTTAACTTCAGATCATCAATATCTGCTCTCATCTCACAAGCTTCTTGCAGTAGTTTAGATGTTCCATTAACTAAGATCTGAACTTGATCGGCAAACATCTTCCAAAAATGTCCGTAATTACTAAAATCCACCACATCACTTCTCGCATTGCAACTGTTATTCGCGTCTATATCTCTATGCGATGATTCCCACTTAATCCTGGCTTCACAGTGTGGGATTCCCGGACGAGCCCCCAAATTTGTTGGGATCCCAGGCAAATAACTACAATCATCCATTCTTTCGGACTATAGCACGCGAAAACACTTATTTAAATCCACCGACCAGATCATTACGTTCGATCTGTCGGACGCTCAACTACAAACTGCTCTTTATTTCACTTATCATTACATTTCAATAGATTTCATAATAGGGGTTTCTTACAATTTCAAATAGTACATTTTAAATCCCAACATGTATGCAGTTTGTCCAAACAAAGCACAATTTTATTAAATGTGGCCGGTGAAAATCATACTGCTTACTTTCCTTCTTATAATGCAGGTTATTTAATTTACCTGAGGAAGGGATCTTTATATTTTCTTCTCGTTTCAGAGAGCGAGCAATGGCGCTTAAGCCTAGGCTTTCGAGCCAGGA
>NC_085138.1:422119285-422182780 GCF_035046485.1 Aedes albopictus | reverse complement strand
AAGCTATTTCCAGGGCAAGTTAAATGAATGGATGGACAAACAGAGCAAAGGGGAAAATACTCTATTGAATGTGGGGATGATCAAATCAAGATTGCTTGAAATAGAAACGAATCGATTGAAGCATTTCGGAAATACAATGAACGACCTTACGTTAGTTTAGGGAGAAACTATGAATGTTTATCAAATAGCAGCACAGCTCAAGCGTTTGGAAAGTAATGGCGGATTCAAGTTGATCAAAGATAATTCTATTGTTGTTGATGTTAGAGAGTTGAAGAAAGAAGTGATTAATTATTACACCACGCGATTCAGGTCAGAGGACGTCACAGATCTTCCAAATGGTTTTAATGATCCACTGAACAATATCACGGATTCACTGGATGACAACGACAGGGAAAATTTGACAAGGCCAATAACATTGATTGAACTAGAAAATGTGCTGAAACTTTGTGCTAAAAAGAAATCGCCAGGACCCGATGGATTGACGTATGAATTTTATAGGAAAAATTTTGATGTTATTAAGCACGATTTACTGCAAATTTTTAATCATTATTTGTCTGGTACCTTTTGTCCACCAAAAGGTTTTGCAGATGGGATTATAACACTCATTCCTAAGAAAGGAACTAGTAGTAGATCGTTGGATGACTACAGACCCATATCTTTGATGAACTGTGATTACAAACTGTTTATGAAAATTATTGCTGAACGGTTATCGCCAATTATGGAAAAAATGTTATTAGTAGGACAGTCAGCCTGCGTAAAGAATAAGTCATGTATGAATAACTTGAGAGACCTTCGACGTGTATTAACCAAATCTTGTGAAAATAAACGATTCAAAGGATGCCTGGTAAGCATAGACTTGAACAAGGCTTTCGATAGAGTTGATCATCAGTACTTGTGGAGAGTACTTGATAAATTTGGCTTTCCTCAAACTCTCATTGAGTGTTTGAAAAATGTGTATAGTATTGCAACTTCTAGAGTACAAGTTAATGGATTCCTTACCGATGAAATTAAAATAAATAGCTCTGTCAGACAGGGATGTCCCCTAAGTATGATTATGTTTACCTTATACATTGAACCGTTAATAAGAAGAATTTCGAAAAACATAACAGGGTTTTTAGTTTATGATAAATTTTTGAAGGTAATTGTTTTCGCCGACGATTTCAACATCCTCATTCGAAATGATGACAAGTTTGATCGTGTCATGAGTATTTTTGAAGATTATGGTATTTGTGCTAAAATACGTATCAACCTGACAAAATCAACGTACATGAGATTCAATCAAGTAAAAGTGGGTCCTCAAAAGATAAAAGAAGTGGACTGTTTGAAAATTCTAGGAATAACTTTTTATCGAAGCTGGTACTTAACTGTTAATTCAAATTATGATACAGTAGTGAATAATATAAAATTTTGCTTGAATAAACATTACGTGAGGAAGCTGAATTTGTATCAAAAGTGTTGGATTTTGAATACATTTATATTATCAAAAGTCTGGTACTTGGCTCAAATTTTTCCACCCTTGAATAAGCACATTGCACAGCTTAAATCTATTTGCGGTAAATTTTTGTGGCACAGTTTTATTTTCAGGGTCGAAAGGAACCAAACATACTTAGAATATTCTAAAGGTGGTTTGAAGCTAGTAGATCCAGAAGCAAAAATTAAAGCAAAAATTAAAGCTCTCTTTTTAAGAAACATTCTTTACGATCCAGACGGTGGCGATACGATCTTAGAAGAGAAATATTTACTAGAAAGTAGGAACTCACGTACTCAAAGGTTAACAAAAAACGCAAGGGAATGGATTATAGAAGGGAAAGGATTAAAGGAACAATATGATTACAATTGTACTAGGCTCTTGTACAACTATTTTGTAAGTGTGAATAACTGTAGACCAAAAGTTGAACAAAAAATTGATACAAATTGGCCAGAGATTTGGGAGAACATTAATATGAACTTTATTTCAACTGATATCAGATCAATAGTTTTTTCTTTTGCTAATGATTTAATTGCTAATGGTAAAAAGCTTTCTACATATAACATTCGCAGAAGTTCAGAAAGTTGTCGTAGGTGTGGTTTGTTGGATACTAATTTTCATCGTTTAAAAGAATGTCCGAAAGCAAAGATCATTTGGGAATGGTGTACTTCAATAGTCAGAACGCGTTTTAATATGGATGTTGTTGATTTGGAAGATCTTCTTCCGTTCATGATTTGCAAATCATCGCAAAAACAGAAAGCTGCGTTGTGGCTGTCCATGAAAGCGATTTCATTTAATTTGAGAGCTTTAGAACCGTCGCTTTTTGTTTTTAAAAAAGAGATAAGAGAAGAAAGATGGAACAACAGAAAAATGTTTGCCTCAGAATTCGGATCAAATTTGAATGTATGTTAACAATCGTTAGAAGCTGAGATACATAGGTTAAGGAGTTAGTCGTTATGTAGAAGTTTGTAATTCGAATTTTATACACAATAAAAAAAAAAAAAAAAAAAAAAAAAACCCGGAACGGCAGCATCGATTTCACATCCGGTTGGGAAATTTTCGCAAGATTCCCATATCAGATAGTTCCTTCTATCACGCTGTCACCATGGTATAAAGAAGCAGAACATAGCTTGAATCTAATGCAATGGTACGCATTTCGCATTTGTCCTTAGCAAGAGATGGCAGTTGCTGTTCGGAGTTTAAGGGCAATAATAATATCTCCACGATGATGGGTTTGATGTTGCATGAGCCTTTTTGTTTTTGCAAAGTAGTATTACTTGCCTGCCTATAGCGCTTCTTTATTTGTTATACAGTGGTATCCAGGAATGTACCTGAGAAACCAACTGATGTTGATGTTAGCGTTCCTGAATGTACTGAGAAAAAAAGACTGGAGGACTGGATTGTGACACTCATATCCAAGGACGGCTGGTAACACGTGTGGCATTCATTTTTCTCTGACGTTAACGTTACGCCAACGGCTCGGAGAGAAATTTAATTTTGTAGCTATAGATGCGACTCGAACGGTGATGATCCACAACACTGGTTACATCAGTGTTCTTCTTTATAGCGTATTGAGGAGTTGTGATTAAATTCACTATTCGAGTGAGTACAGTAGACGCTCGATAAATGCAACATGTTTAGGTTTCACTTATTGAACGAAATTCGATAACTGGAATGTCTGACAGTTGTCGACAAGCCATCAATGATGATGATGATGATGATGATTGTGTAGCCACCATCAGCGCAAGGATTACCTATGGCTGCAGAGTCATACCGAAACGGAATGATCTACCTAGTGGTTTGTTGTAGCAGGATAAGCTAAATTTTCTGGAGACCTTCGGAATACAACATGATGGTTGTTATCTCGTGGCAAAGTCTGGCCACCCCACGAACATTTGCCCAGCAACCAGTTGATTTAGCTTCCTCAGGTTATCACCCCCCCCCCCCCCCCAAATCCCCAAGTATTTGTCATGTTCAAATATAAAAGGGAATAACAAGAAATGAACTCACCGGATCACCCTATTAAGCTAATATTCTGTATTTGTCATCGGTGTCAGTATCCAATAGGTTTAAAACGCCCTCCAAAACATTGAATGTTCACTCATTCACACAACTCGCTGAGTCTCTGGTCGTCACAACGGCACAATCGACACTGCGACGGCACCGAACGAAAATTGTACTGGCTTGGCCACCGATTGCTGCTACGCAATCGGGACATAAAATGAACATGAACTTCGTCTGATCGTTCATTTAAGTTACCATGGCGCACCATTTCGTCGTTTGGCAGTGCGAAAATGTTGCACTTACCGGAGTTGTAGTTAGAATGCATTGCAGTTAAATCGTTTATACCGACCGAACATCCATTGTACTGCTATTGAATCCACCGTGTAGGTAATAGTGGAAAGCGTTGTGATTCAATTCACTGGTTGAAGAAGAGAAACTAGCACACTCGCCTTGAAGAAGTCTTGACGAGCAAGCCCATTGATGCGGTAATAAAATAATGAAACTGGACTAAGGAATAGAACTATGAACTGAACATTAATTCGTGTCTGGAATGACAGATTGCGAATGCACCAATACAGGAGGGGATGTGTCAATATTGTTACAAAATAGGAAAAAAAAGAAAAAAAAAATTTAACACAATGCACAATAATGATAAAGATTATGTTAGTAGAGAAGAAGATAGAGGTTGCCGGATTGGTATGAAAAGGATTTGAGTGCACGAAGCAATTGGTCTAGGATGAATCTCAGTAGTTTCGGAGTATGTTTCGGTGAAATACCTAGTTCGTTCAAGAAACTGTCCAGGCTGAATGCGTGCGCATAACCCTTCGTTAGTCGCGCTGTTGTATTTTGTACAGCACGTTGAAAAATGCTCGCTTGTTGTGCAAGGCGTCGGCGTGGTGCTGATGATGATGGCTAATCGCGCAACTAACGGAAGAGAATTTACACATGTTCATGGTCTATAAATAAATGAAATGATTTTTTCTTTGAGTGTTTTTTTGGAGTGTTCCTTGTGACTAAAGTATCATTCCGGAAAACAACGTACGTTGCGATTCATATGAAAAGTGAAGGAAAAGTTCAAAATGATCATATCAGTATCACATTAATAATTCCAGTCTAATAAAACCAGTGAAACAATTGATTTAGCTATGTTATAGAGACTTTCAGCCCTTGGCTGGTTCGTCTCTCGGTGAAACAAGTTTTGTTATGTACTGCAGAGACAAAATCTAAAAAGATAAAAAAAAGTTACATCATAGAGAACGAGAAAAATGCAAGAGATACACAATTTAAAATTGAGCGTTGACATATAATAAGAAAAAAAGAAACTTACAAAAAAAAGGCCTTTAATTTCAACTATTAAATTTGTTTTACAATAAACTTTGTTGGCAAAGTTGTAAGAGTCGGTACAACGATGGCACCACCCGCAACAAACTTTGTATATTGTTAAATGTGGTAAAAAAAAATGGCGGGACGGAAGAGAAGTGTCAAGTGTGCTACAATTAGACAATGTTTACGAGTAGTAGTAGCTATTGGATACATACAAATTGTCCGGAGGAGAGCTGCAAAGCGCAGACTGATGAATTCATTGATATTTTATGCAGTATCTTTATTTTTCCAAACATCATTCTGTTCTTCAATCAAGTAGTTGATCAAGTATCGTTCTTTCAAATAAATGAGTGTTGGAAATGCTTAACTATATTGAACAATGAACAGTTCAACGGGTTAGTTAAATTCAATAATAGCTCGAACATATTTAGATTAAAGAAAGGGGGATGTGATGACGAGTGTCTTATCCGTTCTTCGTATACATGCACCTGCATTGTGACGCGACCGGCGCGGCATTGGCTCTGTTGAGCAGTACCCGAATAGTTAGTTTTATTACACACTTTCGTGCTTACCAGACGCGGTTCCCACACCATGGAGAACAAAAACTTTGACCAATGTATCATCATACATTGGATTTATACTGTGCTAGCAAAAAGAGAAATCACCTCTAAGCTGGGAAGTTCTTCTATAACAGTAAGGGCAACGAAAGGTTGCCCTCAAGGAGGAGTCCTCTCACCACTAATGTGGTCCTTGGTTGTAGACGATCTTCTAAGAAGCTTGAAGGAAAAAGGTTTCGAAGTTGTGGGCTTTGCAGACGATATAGTCATAATAGTGAGAGGAAAGTATGACGAAACTGTTTCGGAGAGAATGCAAAGGGCTCTAAACTATACACATTCATGGTGTATTAAGGAGGACCTTAGCATCAACCCGTCAAAAGTCGTAATTGTCCCTTTCACTAGGAGAAGGAAGATCAACCTAAAAGCTTTTCGGCTTGGAGGGATACAAATTCATCCTAGTGATCGAGTCAAATACTTAGGTTTGATACTGGATGCTAAACTGAACTGGAATGCTCAAATTGAGTCCGTGATCGGTAAGGCAACAAGTGCGTTCTGGTTATGCTCCAAAACTATTGGCAGGAAGTGGGGCTTGAAACCAAAAATGATAATGTGGATTTATACTGCCATAATCCGCCCAAAAGTGACGTATGCTTCGTTTGTTTGGTGGCCAAAAACAAAAGAGGTTACCACGCAATCAAAGTTTGCGAAAATTCAACGTCTTGCGTCCATTGCTGTTACAGGAGCGATGCGAAGCACACCAACAAAAGCTTTAGATGCGATTCTCAATCTGCTACCTTTGCACGAGTACGTGCAATTAGAAGCAGAAAAGGAATTGCTGAGACTTGAACGAGTTGAAAAGTTTATGCCAGGTGATCTTGTAGGTCACCTGAGCATTTCTCAATACTTTCAAAATAGGCCAGTAATGAAAATGATTAAAGACTGGATGAAACCTGTGGAGAACCATGATGTTCCTTACAAGTTGCACGAAACAACTCGTGCAGATTGGGAAGTCGGAGGTCCCACTGTTCGTCAAGGGTCAATCAAATTCTATACAGATGGCTCAAAAGTTGGAATAAAAACGGGAGCAGGAATCTACGGCCCTGGAATACAAGTTTCAGTGGCGATGGGACGGTGGCGGTGTTTCAAGCAGAGATTCTTGCTATTTTGAAATGCGCAAATATCTGCCTTGAGAGAAAATACAGATATGCAAATATTTGTATTTTCTCAGATAGTCAAGCTGCACTAAAAGCATTGTGCGCTTACAAATGTACTTAAAAGCTTGTCTGGGAATGCATTCTTTCACTGCGCAGGCTGTGCCAAGGGAATTCAGTAAACTTATACTGGGTTCCAGGTCACTGTGGCATTGAAGGAAATGAAATGGCAGACGAGCTTGCTAAAAGTGGTTCCAATTTACAGTTTACTGGCCCAGAACCATTCTGTGGTATATCAAACTGTACAATTAAAATGGACCTGAAACGCTGGGCTGAGCAGAGGGTGATATCCAATTGGATGGACGTCAAAAATTGCAATCAGTCAAAACGATTTATAACACCAAATGCTTATAAAACCAAAAAGCTCTTAGAGCTCAACAAGAGAGCTCTATGTACATACACTGGCCTAGTAACTGGACACTGCCCGAGCAGGTATCACTTGAAAAATATAGGCCATGTTCAGAGTGATATCTGTCGTTTCTGTAATACGGAACGTGAAACCTCGGAACATCTGCTTTGCTGTTGTGGTGCTTTATACTCGCGCAGGCAAAGATTTCTAAATAGTGGTTGCTTGCAACCCAGCGAGATCTGGTCTGCAAAACCTGGGAAGGTCTTGGAGTTTATCAATTCCATTGCACCTGACTGGGAGACGACGCGTCGTGGCAGTAGCTGATTACTTGACACATGGTAATTAGCTGGCTAGATGCGAATATCAAAACGGGACATGCCACAAAAGTTCAGCCTATTGGACGCAGTGGCTTAATTTCCTCAACAGGGGAGGAAAAAAAACGTGAATAGAAAATAGTTAATTTTGCTCAAATTAGCAATGAATTGATAGTTTGCCACCATTTCCATTACATGCTCACATAAATAAACTCTCTCTGCTGAGTTTTCTTGTGATTCGAGATAGTTTTACTAAATTAACAAAATAATTTATTTTATTCCAAGATGATAATATTCTTAATTTTCGGAGCGCATTAATTTTCTGTTTCTGCAATCACAATATTCACGGTAAAATTGAATGCGCATAAGCCTACCAACACAATAACTACTAAAATATTGCTTTGAAATGATCGCTTTCTACTTACGAATGATGTATCGTCCTGAACTTTGCGTGCCATCGAAGAAGCTTCTCTGCATCTTGAGCTGCCATAGTTTTTGTTGAAAAAAAAAACAACAACAATCGAGAATCGAACATTTTTCTACTAGGTTTTAAAACGGTTTTATTGCCACTCTCAATGCGGTTTGCAAAAACTCTCCTACAGTGGTCCACTTAGCCGGAAGATGCTCTTAAAGAGGTTATCAAGAGGTTTTGATGTATAAATCAGTTTTTTTGTGAGATTTATAAAATTGGTCCTGAAGATCTCTTGTAGAGCCGCACAAAACTTAAAATGTTACTTGGGAAGTGGCCTAATATAAGAGTGAACCAAACTCATGCATGCGACACATCAAACGGCAGCATTTTCGGTAACCTGATGAACGGTTAGCAAGAAAATTGTCTCAAACCAAATTTAGGACAACAGGTCCTGCCCGGGAACCGATTTTGGGTGTCTCGTCTTAAGTGGTCAAATATAAAAGTGATCCGAACCTATGCATGCGACACACCAATTCGCGGTTTTTTCAATAACCTAATAAACAGTTTGTCAGCAAAAAGTATCAGACGCATATTTGGGAAAACCGGTATTGTTGAAGAACAGGTAACGAGTGCCCCGCCGGAAATGGTAAAATATAGAAATGAACCAAAATCATGCATGGGGCCATCCATTAAGTACATCACAATCTCCGTCAAACACTTGGGCGTGATGATTGACGATAATCTTACCTTCGGTAGCCACGTCGATTATGCCAGTATAAGTGCCTCCACAGCTATTGCGGCGCTGTCCCGGATGATGTCCAATAGCTCTGCGGTGTACGCCAGTAAGCGCAAGCTTATGGCTAGTGTTGCTACGTCCATACTTAGGTATGGCGGCCCGGCGTGGGGCACTGCGCTAAGTATTGAATGCTACCGACGGAAGCTGGAAAGTACCTTCAGGCTTATGTGCCTGAAGGTTGCGAGCGCGTACCGTACCGTGTCACACGACGCTCTCCGCGTCATTACTGGTATGGTGCCTATCAGCATTCTTATCAGTGAGGGCATGGAGTGCTTCGAAATGCGCGGCACAAGAGGCATACGCAAGACTGTCAGGATGGCCTCTATGGTCAAATGGCAGCGCACGTGTGACAGTTCCACCAAAGGAAGGTGGACCCATAGGTTGATACCGAGAGTAGATAGTTGGATTAATAGGCGCCATGGGGAAATTACATTCCACCAGACACAGGTGCTTTCAGGTCATGGTTGCTTCCGACAGTATCTACACCGTTTCGGGCATGCGGATTCTCCCGAATGCCCAGTGTGAAATGGTTTAGAGAAAACGGCAGAACACGTTTTGTTCCAGGCCCGCGTTTTCGCACAATGCGTGACCGCATGCTTGTCACATGCGGGGAGGACACAACTCCGGACAAATTGGTCCAGAGGATATGCAGGGATGAGTTTGGCTGGAACGCCGTTTCAACGGCTATCACCCATAGGAGCTACAGGGGAGGTGGCGCGAGGACTCGGAGAATGGCTAGTTCAGAAGCGGTACAAGAGGTGGTCCAGGAAGTCCCGGTAGCGGTGCTGTCGTGGCGTCGGTCTACTGGGTTGGATCCGAGCCCGCGGTTGGAAAGGGGTCCCCGGGAAGGGCCGGGGTAGGTTG
The DNA here is from genome assembly GCF_035046485.1 of Aedes albopictus. NCBI lineage: Eukaryota > Metazoa > Arthropoda > Insecta > Diptera > Culicidae > Aedes > Aedes albopictus. The sequence continues at coordinate 422,173,482 of NC_085138.1, read as the reverse complement.
GCCTCTGCTGTCTGCAACCTTCGGGTGCATCTGATAGGGCCTGAAGAGTAGTGATTCCCTTCCTTTGCGGGCAGGTCCGATCGGGTTGCACGTGGGTATCAGTTCTTGATGTCTGCAAGGCAGTTGGGCGCGGGCGGCGTTGACCCTGCCCGCCTTCCGAGGACAAAGGGAGTGGTGAGGACCACTCGGGAAACTAGCCAAGCGCCAGCATGTTACCGTTATGGACTCTTCAGAGCGAGTCATCGATGTTCGTTGCTGCAGGCTACACAGCTAACCTTAAGAGTGCAATGCTCACTAGCCCCTTTCTGAAGCAATACCTTCTTGGTGGTTCCGGAGAGACGTAGGGTTTTGCGACCATAGGAATGTGTTTAGTGAGTACGAGGAGAGAGTAGACCTGGCTTTTACTATTGTTGTAGAAGACGGCCTCAGCCCCACACTACCCTATCCTTAATGTTAGGGTGTCTGTTTGCAGATTATGGTTTGGAAGAAAAAAAAATACCCTCATTTCGAACGAGATGTGTTTCGTGGAGCATTCGAATCAAATCCGAACCTGTAGGCGATGCTCCCGACCCGCACACCCGAGGCAGGAATGCGTAGAGGCAACCATTCCTGAAGGCACTAACAACAACCAACAAACAACAGCAGCAACAGTAACCGGCACCGCAAAAGTTAAGCAATAGAGGTTGATTTCCCGCCGCCTGGCTATCTGAACAGAAGTATATTACTTTGCACATTACGTGCTGCTGAATTCAGTGTCGATTGCACTCCGCACATAAGAGCTAAGATTTCGGCCTGAAAAACGGTGCAGGGTCTACCAAGTGAATAAGACTGATGCAGCCTTAGCTCACGAGAACAAACACCAGCACCTGCTCGACCTTCGAGAAGGGAGCCATCAGTGTAACATACGATGCCGTCTGAAATACTTCTTTCCAGATATCCAGATGTCCACTCTTCCCGGGAAGGGAATTTCGTGGAAAATGTCCTATATGGAAAATTACAAGCAATTGTAAGATCACTTGGAGCAAGGACAACTTTGTCCCAATTCACCAAAAGTGGAAACAACGAGGTGTGTGTTGATGTGCGGTTCACAGGAGTTTTCCCTAGTACAGGGGGTGGCCAAAATGTATGGGATAGGCAACTTTTTTTCTCCCACAAAAAAATTCAACATGCTGTAACTTTTCATAGAGCGCATCAAAAAATCTCAAATTTTGACTGTTTATCAACCTGTTATATGTGCATCATTGGTACAAATTTGGGCTTGATTGATTAATTTTTCGCGAAGTTAGAACCGTTCGGGTAAAACACTATTTTTTAGACAACTCATTTTTGAGCTGGCACGGTAAAGGCTGGGTATGCTGCGCAATTCAGATCCCATTGTGATCCACTAGCCTCTGCCCAGCAACTCCTATCCCTACCTCCACGCGGTACCGGCCGGAAACTATGAGCAACCTTAGGGAAGATCGGGTAACCAACCCCGGTGGGACCTTTGGTCGTAGGCTGACAGGGAAGGGGGGGTCTGCTTCGGCAAACCTGAGCGTCTGTTCTCCAGGAGGAGCGGCTCACAACAGCGTCTGATCCCCATGTTAGGGGCGGCTGATCTACGTCCGAGTGCCAGGGAAGGACTCTAAGCTCAACTGTGCACTATGGTCCTCCGGAAAGTAGGGGGTTGGTGTCAGGCCCTACGAGCCAGCCGTAAAAACCCATTGTAACGGAAAATCAGCAACAGAATAATACGAACCGAGACCAACGGCAACGACCCCAGCGAACAAAAAGGACTTGCGATTGGAAACTCGGTACGTGGAACTGCCGATCTCTCAACTTCATTGGGAGCACCCGCATACTCGCCGATCTACTGAAGGACCGCGGGTTCGGCATCGTAGCGCTGCAGGAGGTGTGTTGGACAGGATCCATGGTGCGAACGTTTAGAGGTAATCATACCATCTACCAGAGCTGCGGCAACACACGCGAGCTGGGAACAGCTTTCATCGTGATGGGTGATATGCAGAGGCGCGTGATCGGTTGGTGGCTGATCGACGAAAGAATGTGCAGGTTGAGGATCAAGGGCCGATTCTTCAACTTCAGCATAATAAACGTGCACAGCCCACACTCCGGAAGTACTGATGATGACAAGGACGCATTTTACGCGCAGCTCGAACGCGAGTACGACCGCTGCCCAAGCCACGACGTCAAGATCATCATAGGAGATTTGAACGCTCAGGTAGGCCAGGAGGAGGAATTCAGACCGACGATTGGTAAGTTTAGCGCCCACCAGCAAACGAACGAAAACGGCCTACGACTCATTGATTTTGCCGCCTCCAAAAATATGGCCATACGTAGCACCTTTTTCCAACACAGCCTCCCTTATCGTTACACCTGGAGATCACCACAGCACACGGAATCTCAAATCGACCACGTTCTGATTGACGGACGGCACTTCTCCGACATTATCGACGTCAGGACCTATCGTGGCGCCAATATCGACTCCGACCACTATCTGGTGATAGTCAAACTGCGCCCAAAACTTTCCGTCATCAACAATGTACGGTACCGGCGACCGCCACGGTACAACCTAGAGCGACTGAAGCAACCGGATGTCGCCTCAGCATACGCGCAGAATCTCGAAGCCGCGTTGCCAGACGAGGGCGAGCTCGATGAGGCCCCTCTAGAGGACTGCTGGAGTACAGTGAAAGCAGCCATCAACGACGCAGCCGAGAGCACCATCGGGTACGTGGAACGGAATCGACGAAACGAATGGTTCGACGAAGAGTGCAGAACGGTTTTGGAGGAGAAGAACGCAGCGAGGGCGGTAATGCTGCAGCAAGGGACTCGACAGAACGTGGAACGTTACAAACAGAAGCGGAAACAGCAGACCCGCCTCTTTCGGGAGAAAAAGCGCCGCCTGGAAGAAGCGGAGTGTGAAGAAATGGAACTGCTGTGCCGTTCCCAAGAAACACGGAAGTTCTATCAGAAACTCAACGCATCCCGCAACGGTTTCGTGCCGCGAGCCGAAATATGCAGGGATAAAGACGGAGGCCTCTTGACGGACGGACGTGAGGTGATCGAAAGGTGGAAGCAGCACTTCGATCAGCACCTGAACGGCGTGGAGAACGTAGGCACGGGAGCTCACGGCAACGGAAGGAGCGACGACGCCAGTGCAGCGGAGGACGGAAATGAACCAACTCCCACGCTGAGGGAAGTTAAGGATGCCATTCATCAGCTCAAAACCAACAAAGCAGCTGGTAAGGATGGTATCGCAGCTGAACTCATCAAGATGGGCCCAGAAAAATTGGGCACCTGTCTGCACCGATTGATATTCAGGATTTGGGGAACCGAACAGCTACCGGAGGAATGGAAGGAAGGGGTAATCTGCCCTATTCACAAGAAAGGCGACCATTTGGAATGTGAGAACTTCAGGGCGATCACTATTTTGAATGCTGCCTACAAAGTGCTATCCCAGATCATCTTCCGTCGTCTGTCACCTAAAACAAATGAGTTCGTGGGAAGTTATCAAGCCGGCTTCATCGACGGCCGGTCGACAACGGACCAGATCTTTACCGTACGGCAAATCCTCCAGAAATGCCGTGAATACCAGGTCCCAACGCACCACCTGTTCATCGACTTCAAAGCGGCATACGATAGTATCGACCGCGCAGAGCTATGGAGAATCATGGACGAAAACGGCTTTCCTGGGAAGCTGACTAGACTGATTAAAGCAACGATGGACGGTGTGCAAAACTGCGTAAGGGTTTCGGGTGAACTATCCAGTTCATTCGTATCTCGCCGGGGACTGCGACAAGGTGACGGACTCTCATGTCTACTCTTCAACATCGCGCTGGAAGGTGTGATGCGACGAGCCGGGCTCAACAGCCGGGGAACGATTTTCACAAAATCCGGTCAATTTGTGTGCTTTGCGGACGACATGGACATTATCGCCAGAACATTTGGAACGGTGGCAGAACTGTACACCCGCCTGAAACGCGAAGCAGCAAAGGTCGGACTGGTGGTGAATGCCTCAAAAACAAAGTACATGCTGGTAGGCGGAACCGAACACGACCGGATCCGTCTGGGTAGTAATGTTACGATAGACGGGGATACTTTCGAGGTGGTGGAGGAATTCGTCTACCTCGGATCCTTACTGACGGCTGACAACAACGTGAGCCGTGAAATTCGGAGGCGCATCATCAGCGGAAGTCGGGCCTACTACGGGCTCCAGAAGAAACTGCGGTCGAAAAAGATTCACCCACGCACCAAATGCACCATGTACAAAACGTTAATAAGACCGGTAATCCTCTACGGGCACGAGACATGGACCATGCTCGAGGAGGACCTACAAGCACTCGGAGTTTTCGAGCGACGCGTGCTAAGAACGATCTTCGGCGGTGTGCAGGAGAACGGTGTGTGGCGGAGAAGGATGAACCACGAGCTCGCTGCACTTTACGGCGAACCCAGCATCCAGAAGGTGGCCAAAGCCGGAAGGATACGGTGGGCAGGGCATGTTGCAAGAATGCCGGACAACAACCCTGCAAAGCTGGTGTTTGCAACGGATCCGGTTGGCACAAGAAGGCGTGGAGCGCAGAGAGCACGATGGGCGGACCAGGTGGAGCGTGACTTGGCGAGCATTGGGCGTGACCGAGGATGGAGAGCGGCAGCCACAAACCGAGTATTGTGGCGTATTATTGTTGATTATGTCTTGTCTTAATGATGTGGAACAAATAAATGTATGTATTTTTGAGCTGTCATATCTCGGAAACCAGTGAACCGAATTGAATGAATTTTTTAACGTTTATGAACAATATATTGATACTTAATACAACATTATAAAATGTAATATTTTCTCACAACGAATTAAGTTATACCGGGTTGAAATTTTTACCCATATAGAAGAAAATAAGTAAAATTTACAATACCATACAAAAATTGCTAAATGTGTTCTTTCTTCAATCTAAATAGGCTCTAACATATCTGATTAGAGATAACTTGAGCACAGAAGTGGAAAATCTTTGGACATCAACACTAAAATTTATTGACATTGATGTAAAAAAAATACCTTTTTTCCATGATCCATGATAACTTTTTTCAACGTTCAAAAACTATCTATGTTCTAATAGTTTGTGAAGCATCTGTATATTGTTAGTGTACGTTCAAAATTTCATTCAATTCGGTTCACTGGTTTCCGAGATATGACAGCTCAAAAATGAGTTGTCTAAAAAATAGTGTTTCACCCGAACGGTTCTAACTTTGCGAAAGTTTAATCAATCGAGCACAATTTTGTACCAGTGATGCACATATAACATGTTGATAAACAGTCAAAATTTGAGATTTTTTGATGCACTCTACGAAAAGTTCTAGCATGTTGAATTTTTTTGTGAGAGAAAAAAAGTTGCCTATCCCGAACATTTTGGCCATCCCCTGTAGACCGAGTACCCGTAGACGGTAAGAGCAAGAAAGTGCTTCTTGTTTGAGATGTATGTGTAGCGGGACAACGTCAAAAACAACTTCGAGAGTTGAAGAGAATGGTCTAGACCAAGGTTGTTAATCGATAAATTATCGTTATCGCCGATAAAGTTAACATCTGTTATCGTTTATCGCCAATAACGATAACGACATCAGGCGACGTCATCGGCGATACAGATAACTGTGGAAATTATCGACTCGATAACGTCTCCGAAAAATTTTCTTCGCGATCAGACCCGTTGTTGATGCCATCACTAGGGCAACTAGATTTATCGCAAAATTTTCGAAGGTACGTTGATCTTTGCGTTGATTCATCGTTTGATTATCGTTATCGAGAAATTATCGAGTAACTTTTATCGTTATCGAGTTTGCGATGAGTTAACTGTCGATAATTTATCCTTTGCAGATGGCCTAACTTTGATTGGATCGTTCTCATTTCACCCTTTTGCCACCACACAAGACATCCATAGGCCAATATTTGCCGAACAACAGTTGTGTAAATCCATTTGATATACTTGGGTTTTTTGACCCCAAGTTGTACCAAAGGTTCACCAGCATTGCCCGAAGGCCATACAAGCTTTCTTGATTCTGAGCTCAATGTGAGGTGTCCAGGAAAGCTTGGAATCAAGAATGACTCCAATGTACTTTACCTGTTCAGTCAATTTGATTTAAGAATCAAAAAGACGTAAAGGTCGAACACCACTACGGTTTCGCTTTTCCGTGAAAAGAACAATAGATGATTTACTCGTATTTACCGAAAGGCCATATTGGCGACACCAACCCTCAAATACCTGAAGGGCGCTTTGCATCAGGTCGAAAAGGGTGGTGATACACATACCAACTAACAATGCTAGATAGTCGTCGGCAAAATCATAAGTAGGAAAACCGCTATTATTGAGTTGCCTCAATAGCGTATCTGCTACGAGATTCCACAAAAGCGGTGACAAGACTCCCTCTTGGGGGCATCCACAAACACTCAATTTCCTAATCCCTGCTAGACGCAATGTCGAGAAGAGATATCGGTTTTTTGAGCATTTGATGAATCCAATTGGAAATCATTGGAGATATACCATGACTCCGTGCGGCTTCCAATATGGCATCGAAAGGCACATTGTCAAAGGCACCCTCGATATCTAAGAAAAGACCCAAACAAGATTGCTTTTGAGCGAATGCTTTCTCGATATCGTAAACAACCTTGTGTGAAAGAGTCACAGTGGACTTACCAGATTGGATGGCATGTTGGTTCACATGAAGAGGCACGTTGGCCAGATGAACATCACGGATGTGATGATCCACAATGCGTTCTAAGTATTTCAGAAGAAAAGAGGTCAAATTGATAGGTCTGAAACTCTTTGCTTCTTCATACGACGCACGACCCACTTTCGGGATAAACTTTACAGTAATATCCCTCCAGGATTTGGGAATATACCCTGTAGCAAAACTGCAAACAAGTAGTTTTTTCAAAACATGTTTGAAATAATCAAATCCCTTCTGAAGCAAAATAGGATAAATCCCATCTGCCCCAGGAGATTTGAAAGGAGCAAAGCTATTAAGAGCCCACTTAATCGATTCTATAGTTACAATACTCCGAGCCGAAGTCAGGGAATCGTTACTACAAGAAAAGACATCAGGATCATCCGAAGATGTAATATCCACACATCCAGGGAAGTGTGTGTTGAATAAGCGTTCCAGAACTTCCTCATCCGAGGAAGTCAGATCGCCATTTGGCAAACGAAGTTCGTTCACCCGGAAATCCTTAGATTTCGCAAGGATTTTGTTTAACCGACTGACTTCACTCAAGCTGGAAACATTTGTACAAAGGTTTTTCCAGCCGGATCGTTCAGCAGACCGGAGAGCTTTCCTGTAGGCCTTGCGAGCCGACCTGAAAGCCTCCGAACCAGCTGAACGTCGTCTGTTCCAACTCTTTCTACATTGTTTCCTGAGTATCGCCAGATCAGAGTTCCACCAAGGGGTTCCTCTTGTGATCTTCACAGACCGTAGAGGGCATGCTTCTTCAAAAGCTTCCATGATGAAGGTCGTTGTAGTATCAACGGCATCATCTAAATCACTTGGAGTGTCAATGGATGGTGAGTATCCATGAAATTTGTCCGCAACCAAATCAGTAAAAGATCTCAGTTTGTTGACCGGGGATTCCTGAAACACAATGTTTGCGAAGTAACATTTAAATGTTCAAACAAGCTGTAGCGATGGTCAGATAAAGATTCTTCATCTGACACATGCCAATTGGTCAGCTCGTGACTAATTCTACTAAAGCAAGCGTTATGTCTAACACTTTCTCTCTAGCAGATACCATGAAGGTTGGGCGGTTGCCTATGTTAAGTAATGCAAGATCTGTACTTCTTAAGTACTCCATCAAACTGGAACCTCTCAAGTTAATGTCTGAGCTGTCCCAGATGATATGGTGAGCATAAGCATCACTGCCAACAATTAGCGGAAGGCCTTTTGAAGCACAGTATGCGATGACTTGTTTGGAAGCATCCGTAGGGAATGGATCATCATGCGATAAATAAACCGAACAATAGACGTATTTCCTGTTGAGGTTTCCAACAGATACATCAATTGTGATAGCACATACATCTCTGGTGGTTAGTTCAGAGATGAGTGTAGCAACTATTGCGTTGTTGACAAGCACACAGGCTCGAGGCATGACACACGAGTTTGCCATTTCATGTTTACTGAAAGTAGCAAACATCGGGTTCACGAGGTTTCCTAGATAGAAATTCCCCTTACGGACGTAAGGTTCTAAGACCAAGGCCACTTGGGCTGAACCATTTGCATAAGTCTGCAAAGATTGATTGTTGCTGTTCTTTTATGCTGAAGATTGATCTGAGCTATCCTAACCGTAACCACTACTCAAACTAGGCAAGATTAAACTCTTCGCAACAACAGCACAACAAAGAACAGCAGCAACAAAACCAAATCGGTATCGATTGGAAAACGCCAAAGGCGAGGATACACAGAATACACTGTGTAAAACGCATAATGCGAAACCATATAGGTGAAATTTTAAACTAATTAATAACATCTTCATAATCCCGCCCTTATTCAGCCTCAAGTATGAGATTGAAGAAGGGCAGCTGATTGTCTCGGAGAAACACAAGGTCCACCGCGCTATTGCTCCGGTTAGCGCAGTAAGGACAACATACTTGAAGGGCGCCCTGGTACTCCACAGGCTTCGTTTGCGGTTAGGTTTTTATTAGACCCCCCTAGCCATTCATTCCTAGGCACGGTAAGCATGAAGCCGCATCACACCATGAATTAGGGGTCACCTGTTGGTGGACTCTTACCACCGGAATAGGCGGTCCGTAGTGTTATTCTTAGCCAATTGAGACAATCGCTACCGACACCACACAGCTATCTAGGCTGATCGAGAAAAGAAGTTAATATTGATGCAGGCCCGAAACCCTCGCGACGACTGTCAACAAAGCGTGGTGGAGAAAAGAAATTGTGCTACTCTGGAATCACGAAGTAGCTGTGATTCCGAGTGGGATTCCGTAACTTCCACGGTTTCTCGAATCGTACATGAACTACAGAACAAATGGCGAGCCGAACAGCAGCCATCCTGGAGCTTCAGTCCAACGGGTAGTCTAAGTACAAGCCGGAGGACCCGATCCTCCGGGGGAGAGTGAACAGCTTTAGGCGGTAGCAGATGGAACGCTTACCATTTGAGTGTACACTATACCGCATTTAGTCCACCACTGGACTGTGCACACAGTCTTCATAAGTGCGAAAACGTAAATAAAAGGGCGCGATTGCATCACATCAAGTTGATGTCTTCGGCGCACTATTTCTTCAATCTATGGCGAATAAATGCTCTGAAGACACCGAGTCGAATTGATGCAATCGCGCACTAATATTTGCGTTTTCGCACTTATGAAAAAAAAAAACTAGTGCGATAGTCCAGTGGTGAACTAAATGCGCTATAAACCCCAATTTACGCTCACTTCTTTTGCGTCAAACTCAATTTGCCCCCCGATTTACGCACTAATTTCCAGATAACGCTCCCCCAATTTACGCTCCTTAGGCGTAAATTGGGGTTTTAGGTATTCGGGAACAAGTAACATGTGATACATATGATACATAGAGGGTTAGGGTAGAGGGTTATGTTAGAGGGTAGGGTGGTTGTAAACCATTTCACCGAAAACCATTTCGCGGAAATTTTTTTCGCGGTGTAACATTTCGTGGAATGAACTGTTTCGCGGAATACCATTTCGCGGAATTTAATATTTTGCATATAATAAAGAAATAACAAATTATTTTCATTACAAAACTTTACTAGCCTCATCACTGATTCATGCGCAATCATAGCTCTGTGATTGTATAATTTGATGCTAAATCTGAAACCTTTCTAAAATATTTGCCTTCTTTGGTTCGTAGGCTGTTCTTAAGAGTTCTGAACGTCAGGCCAAAGAGCATTAGGTCGAATGAAAATAAGAGCGAATGGACATTAATAGGCGTAATGACCAACAAGGCATCGTAGTCATATAGATTAAACAATGAAGCGCTTATATTGCTAGCAACATGAGAGATTCTTCCTTCTTTAAATTAAGACTGTGCTTTCCAGTAACATTGTTGATTGGTGATGGAATTGCTAAATGTGTTATCATTTACCTCCATTTTATCACAGGTTGCTCATGTGTTGTGCAGTTTGCGGCGATCAAATTGATAACTTTATAGAATATTTGACCTTCTTCCGATAATAGGCTGTTGTTTCAAGTTATACTGTTAAAAATTTTGGCAGGCGATCAAACCGCTGACTTCATCTGAGTTTTTTGGTAGCTGGGATGCTGAGCCTACTGTCCTTATCCTTCTTTAAATCAAGAACTGTTCTTTCGAGTTGCACTGTTATGTAATTAATTGGCGGCCTTACTGCTAACACCGTAAGAGATTTGTTCTTCTTCTTTAAATATGATGTCCTTTTAAATAACACTTGCTGGTGATAAAACTGATATCTACATCTGAGATTTTTCCTTCTTTTAAGAATACATAGGTTGTTCATTTTTTTAGTTGTAGTGCTATGGTGTTGTTTGGTGATCCAGCAACTAACTAATTCTTCTAAGAGTTTTTCTTCTCTTAATAATAGGCAGATCTTTCAAAACTTATTATGCAATTGGGCTAACATCTATTCAGCCCAATGACTATTCGACCTAATGGCCATTAAGCCTAATGTTCTTCGGCCTAATGACCCAGCGTCATAATTCTGGATCTGAACCTGCTTCTCTGCTTCCACACTTTCACCCTTATTGACTAAAAGCATTATATGTCAAAATGATGCTATTTGTAAACCCGGCGACAGCGTAACCCTTAAGCCAAGTAACACTTCTCAGTGATAACTTTACCAGCTTTCTCTGTTTTGGTATATCTAGCTAGCTTATACAATATGTATAGTAGTTATTTTTAATCGGAAATTTTCCCTTTGTCTGATCAAAGGCTATTCTTTCATAATTGTTATGCATTATACTTTTTTGATACAAGAACTGCTAAATTTATATTATCAGAGAATTTTCCTTCTTCCATTAATAGGCTGCTCTTTAAAAATTGAAATATTGATATGAAACATTTCATTTTTCACTTGCTGAATTATATTTGGAATCCTCTCAAGATGTCATTTTGATCAGTTAAACTTTTTTCTCTTATTAACGATTTTCCGCGAAACGGTTCATTCTGCTAAATGGTTTTCGGCGAAACGGTGCATTCCGCGAAATGGTACATTCCGCCAAATGTCATTCCGCGAGATGTTGCACCGCGAAAAGGAATTCCTCGAAATGGTTTTCGGCGAGTTGTTATACAATCTGAGATGAGAGATGAGATGAGAGATCAGATGAGAGATGAGATGAGAGATCAGATGAGAGATGAGATGAGAGATGAGATGAGAGATGAGATGAGAGATGAGATGAGAGATGAGATGAGAGATGAGATGAGAGATGAGATGAGAGATGAGATGAGAGATGAGATGAGAGATGAGATGAGAGATGAGATGAGAGATGAGATGAGAGATGAGATGAGAGATGAGAGATGAGATGAGAGATGAGATGAGAGATGAGATGAGAGATGAGATGAGAGATGAGATGAGAGATGAGATGAGAGATGAGATGAGAGATGAGATGAGAGATGAGATGAGAGATGAGATGAGAGATGAGATGAGATGAGATGAGAGATGAGATGAGAGATGAGATGAGAGATGAGATGAAAGATGAGATGAGAGATGAGATAAGAGATGAGATGAGAGATGAGATAAGAGATGAGAGATGAGATGAGAGATGAGATGAGAGATGGGATGAAAGATGAGATGAGAGATGATATGAGAGATGAGATTTGCTCGTCTTCCTAGCACTTTCAGTTTTTGTGCTATTCACGTGGCCCGTGACCATTAGGGTGGCCCACACTTAGGCTCAGTGTCCCAGTTATGGCTATACACTGAAACCTCCATTTAAGTCGGTGCATGGCTGACCGAAAATAATTTTTACCGTGCAAGCAATAACTAAACTATACAGTTTTATATTTTTTGACAAATCTTCTATGTCATGTGGAGTATTAAAAGTGAGGCAAAGTGAGGCAAAGTATTGAGATTTCATTATTGATATTATTCCTTTACATGTATTGGAAAAATAACAATAAAGTTTATCCTCACTTTTCCTAGGGTATAACTTTTTTCACAGACGTTGGATCACTTTGCGGTCTTCGACAAAGTTGTTTGGCATATAGGCACCTACAATAATACCAAAGGGTTTGATTATTGAACGCTTACAGCGCCACCTAGCGGCAAAATTCGAAAACTTCAAATTTCTGCATACATTTGGCCAAGTTTTCCCATACAAACTTCAAGCGTTTTGAGCGCCCCCTTAGGCTCAACCGATTTGGCTCAAATTTTGAACGTAGCTTCTGGTAGTATAAAACAACTGATTCAGGAGGTAAGACTTGACATTTTTCGAAATTTTTGTTTTTCATATAAGTGTGGGCCATCTTAGTGACCATAGATTGGAAACCACTGATTTGTCAACATATCTATATCGGAGATACTGATCCCTGAGATGATTAACCCGTAAAACATTGGCTCACCTTCCTAGCACTTTCGGTTTTTGAGATATTCACGTGGTCCGTGACCATAGATTGGAAACCACTGATTTTTCAACATATCTATATCGGAGATACTGATCCTTGAGATGGTCAACCCGTAAAACATTGGCTCACTTTCCAGCACTTTCAGTTCTAGAGATATTCACGTGGCCCGTGGCCATAGATTGGAAACCACTGATTTTTCAACATATCTACATCGGAGATACTGATCCTTGAGATGGTCAACCCGTAAAACATTGGCTCACTTTCCAGCACTTTCGGTTTTTGAGATATTCACGTGGCCCGTGGCCATAGATTGGAAACCACTGATTTTTCAACATATCTATATCGGAGATACTGATCCTTGAGATGGTCAACCCGTAAAACATTGGCTCACTTTCCAGCACTTTCAGTTCTAGAGATATTCACGTGGCCCGTGGCCATAGATTGGAAACCACTGATTTTTCAACATATCTATATCGGAGATACTGATCCTTGAGATGGTCAACCCGTAAAACATTGGCTCACTTTCCAGCACTTTCAGTTCTAGAGATATTCACGTGGCCCGTGACCATAGATTGGAAACCACTGATTTTTCAACATATCTATATCGGAGATACTGATCCTTGAGATGATTAATCCGTAAAACATTGGCTCACCTTCCTAGCACTTTCGGTTTTTGAGATATTCACGTGGTCCGTGACCATAGATTGGAAACCACTGATTTTTCAACATATCTATATCGGAGATACTGATCCTTGAGATGATTAATCTGTAAAACATTGGCTCACCTTCCTAGCACTTTCGGTTTTTGAGATATTCACGTGGCCCGTGGCCATAGATTGGAAACCACTGATTTTTCAACATATCTACATCGGAGATACTGATCCTTGAGATGGTCAAGCCGTAAAACATTGGCTCACTTTCCAGCACTTTCAGTTCTAGAGATATTCACGTGGCCCGTGACCATAGATTGGAAACCACTGATTTTTCAACATATCTATATCGGAGATACTGATCCTTGAGATGATTAATCCGTAAAACATTGGCTCACCTTCCTAGCACTTTCGGTTTTTGAGATATTCACGTGGCCCGTGGCCATAGATTGGAAACCACTGATTTTTCAACATATCTATATCGGAGATACTGATCCTTGAGATGGTCAACCCGTAAAACATTGGCTCACTTTCCAGCACTTTCAGTTATTGAGATATTCACGTGGTCCGTGACCATAGATTGGAAACCACTGATTTTTCAACATATCTATATCGGAGATACTGATCCTTGAGATGATTAATCCGTAAAACATTGGCTCACCTTCCTAGCACTTTCGGTTTTTGAGATATTCACGTGGTCCGTGACCATAGATTGGAAACCACTGATTTTTCAACATATCTATATCGGAGATACTGATCCTTGAGATGATTAATTTGTAAAACATTGGCTCACCTTCCTAGCACTTTCGGTTTATGAGATATTCACGTGGCCCGTGACCATAGATTGGAAACCACTGATTTTAACATATCTATATCGGAGATACTGATCCTTGAGATGATCAATCCGTAAAACATTGGCTCACCTCCCTAGCACTTTTAGTTCTTGAGATATTCACGTGGCCCGTGGCCATAGATTGGAAACCACTGATTTTTCAACATATCTATATCGGAGATACTGATCCTTGAGATGGTCAACCCGTAAAACATTGGCTCACTTTCCAGCACTTTCAGTTCTAGAGACATTCACGTGGCCCGTGGCCATAGATTGGAAACCACTGATTTTTCAACATATCTATATCGGAGATACTGATCCTTGAGATGATTAATCCGTAAAACATTGGCTCACCTTCCTAGCACTTTCGGTTTTTGAGATATTCACGTGGTCCGTGACCATAGATTGGAAACCACTGATTTTTCAACATATCTATATCGGAGATACTGATCCTTGAGATGATTAATTCGTAAAACATTGGCTCACCTTCCTAGCACTTTCGGTTTATGAGATATTCACGTGGCCCGTGACCATAGATTGGAAACCACTGATTTTAACATATCTATATCGGAGATACTGATCCTTGAGATGATCAATCCGTAAAACATTGGCTCACCTCCCTAGCACTTTTAGTTCTTGAGATATTCACGTGGCCCGTGGCCATAGATTGGAAACCACTGATTTTTCAACATATCTATATCGGAGATACTGATCCTTGAGATGGTCAACCCGTAAAACATTGGCTCACTTTCCAGCACTTTCAGTTATTGAGATATTCACGTGGTCCGTGACCATAGATTGGAAACCACTGATTTTTCAACATATCTATATCGGAGATACTGATCCTTGAGATGATTAATCCGTAAAACATTGGCTCACCTTCCTAGCACTTTCGGTTTTTGAGATATTCACGTGGTCCGTGACCATAGATTGGAAACCACTGATTTTAACATATCTATATCGGAGATACTGATCCTTGAGATGATTAATCCGTAAAACATTGGCTCACCTTCCTAGCACTTTCGGTTTTTGAGATATTCACGTGGTCCGTGACCATAGATTGGAAACCACTGATTTTTCAACATATCTATATCGGAGATACTGATCCTTGAGATGATTAATCCGTAAAACATTGGCTCACCTTCCTAGCACTTTCGGTTTTTGAGATATTCACGTGGTCCGTGACCATAGATTGGAAACCACTGATTTTAACATATCTATATCGGAGATACTGATCCTTGAGATGATTAATCCGTAAAACATTGGCTCACCTTCCTAGCACTTTCGGTTTTTGAGATATTCACGTGGTCCGTGACCATAGATTGGAAACCACTGATTTTTCAACATATCTATATCGGAGATACTGATCCTTGAGATGATTAATCCGTAAAACATTGGCTCACCTTCCTAGCACTTTCGGTTCTTGAGATATTCACGTGGCCCGTGACCATAGATTGGAAACCACTAATTTTTCAACATATCTACAGGGGATGGCCAAAATGTTTGGGATAGGCAACTTTTTTGACGTAAACTACGTCTATGGGGAAGGTACGGTACTGTACCACGGCACCGGGTGTAAAATGAAAATTTAAATTTTGCGACCGTCACGAAATCAATGAAGCCATTTATTGACCGATTTTTAAAATTTTGCTATCAAACAATCGCAAAACTATGTCCCTTTCATGTCAAATAGAGAAAACTATTGATTTTCAACAGCAAACTATTGAAAATTGCGGAAAAGTGAACCTATGTTTTAATTTTGTCCAGCCAATCAGGAGCGAGCTCATTTTTTGGGTTTCCTCGCTTGGTAGGGTATGTGTGCCATCAGTAATCTCATGCTCCCATTTTCATCCTATTCGAAAACAAGCGATTACGGCACCGATTGACTCCGTTCTTTTTGTTTTCATGGGTGCTCACTTCTAACAAAAAATACAAAAATAAGAAACAAAACAAACAACGCTTCAATCCTTTGTTTTTCGTGGGATGAAAATGGGAGCCACATGCTTAATAAGGGAACCAATACCCTATATAAGTTATTGTCTTCTTCTCATCTTCCAAGCTGGTCGAGGCACACAACCTCGGTGCCGGCATGGACAGCCCCCACGAAGCCGCGGTTCAACAAACAATCTGCCAGCTGGACCAGACCGTCGACGCCCCCTTCGCCGGGCGTATCACTGAAGATGAGGTTCGTGCGGCCGTGAAGCGCGGTAAGAACATGAAGGCACCAGGAAACGACGGTATCTTTAACCTAGTGTTGAAGAAACTCTCCAACAAGGCATACCGACACCTCGCAGCGATCTTCACGAGGTGTTTCGAGCTGGACTACTTTCCGACCAGATGGAAGCAGGGGAAAATTATTCCCATCCCCAAGCCCGGAAAAGACCCGACCAACCCATCAAGCTACCGGCCCATATGGGCCTTGAAAGCCAATTGGCTTGCCAAAATGCCAAAGCATACTGAAGGGAAAAGCAAACGGAGAAACTAGCTAGCTGTCCTCCGCTGCGTTCCCTTCGAGGTATCACGAAAGAATGATGGAAGATGAGAAGAAGACACCAGCACACAATTGCGCGCCGTTGGTCCCGCCCATCTAACGTGCGACGACCGATCGAGGCGCCAACCGACGGAAGAAGAAGATGAAGACAGGGCATTTTTGAGAGTATAAAACTGACACATGTAGCGGTGTCATCATCAGTCTTTTTTTGAATTTCCTCGCGTTAAGATCGAAGAGCAATAAATTATGTGTAGTTAAAGTGAAGTAGCTTTCTTTCGACGTCCTCCGAGAGCAGCGGTCCACCCGGCGAGGAGAGTTGCAGCAGCGGTGTTACAGTCCACCATCGACCGAGTTGGTTGCTTCGACGGACTTGTGGAACCCAATCCGCCCTTTTCAGGGCAAGAAGAGTTGTACGATCCGCCACAAGTTCCCGAGAACAACACTCGTCCCTTCCTCCGGCTTCCGCTTGAGCGACACCCTTCCCTTTCCTGACGTGTCAGGACGTGTTTCGTCATGTCGCAAGAGAGCGTGACAGCCCATCGCGTCGATCGTTCCCCGGAGCCTGGCACGGCCCCGACACCAATGACGCTTTTTTCCTTCTTGCTTTCCGCGATCGAACGTTCGGTTAGATCAATTTTGCAATTCGGTTGGTAAGTGTATGATCCTAGACTAATGATTCATTAAATATATTCGCTTTTTCAACGAGTTGCCTAAGAAATGCCTTCAGCGATTCCCTGTCGGTTTATCGGACGAGTCGGATGCGTTTTCCGTTTCTCTTCACGCGGTAGCCTACGTTAATAGTGGAGTTTTTTTTCCCCTCGCACAGAGGGTTTTTTTTATATCCTTTCGTTATCCCATTATCATGAAGTGCAGTGCCGCAAGGTGAATTCCGGCCGATATGTTCCACGTAACGGAGAGGGCTTCAGCGCCAAATGAAAACGAGCCAAACAGGAATTGTTGTGTGTGTGTGTTTGTGTTTTTTTTTTGTTGGTGGGATCGGAGTGTAATTCGCGCAATGGCAATAAATCGCTCGTTTTTTCGAAGTAAATTATCTACTCATTATTTTATGGCTACCCTTCCGACCCGTTTTTTTTGTCGAAGAAGTGCTTGTTCAACTACAGCATCATCAACGTTCACTGCCCACGCGAAATGAGACCTGATGACGAGAAAGAAGCGGTCTACGCGCAGTTAGAGCAAACATACGATGGAAGCTCGCCGCATGACGTAAAAATCGTGGTCGCCGACATGAACTGAACGTGCAGGTAGGAAGGAAGGGCCGGTAATCGGGCGGAACAGCCTGCACGCCGTATCGAATAACAACGGAGAGCGATGCGTAAACTTTGCAGTCTCCCGTAGTATGGTAGTCCGAAGCACCTTCTTCCCCCGCAAAGATATCCACAAAGCCACCTGGAGATCACCCGACCATCAAACAGAAAATCAAATCTAACACGTCCTAATCGACGGTAAATTCTACCTAGCTGTGCCCAACAAGTGTTGTTCAAGGTGTTGTTTTGCTTTCTGACAAACGCAAAAACTAATGATAAATGCCAATTAAAGCGAGTTTGTTGACAGTTGACGATCCGATCTCGTTCGGAGTGTGCGGTAGTTTGGCAGCAGCAAAGTTTCGCGCGAGTTAGCAACGGAGCACCCAATTGGCGCTAAAAGAATGCTGACGACGTTGCTGCAACAAGTTGGCAACGGAGCCGCCAGAATGGATACAACGGAGATTGCTGACGACGGCATACGGGCGGATGGCAACCATCGGTCATCGGCGCGGGCCAGCTGTTTCGACATGCGACGACGGAAAGTGCAAGTGCAGGCAAATGAAGTGTGATTAATTGAAATATTGTAATAAAGGTTTAGTTCGATTTCGGCTTTAGGGTAGTCAAGTAGCTTTTTTTAAAAAGAAACTTCCATCCGAGAACTTTCAACTGGAGGCTCCGGCGAGATCCTCTATATCGGGAACAGTATAAGTGATATAAGTGAAGTGTAAAAATCTTTAAAAAAATTCTTCTAAGTGGTTCCAAGAGCCACACCTTCAAAAATATCACAAAGCGACCCGCAGGACACCGTGGTTCACCCGATCGGCGTGCAGGACCCCAGTAGCTCCAGCAAAAAGGAAAATCCGAACACGCCTGCCTGCGGTTCCCCCGGTTAAGAGGAAACAGCCACAAAAAGACCAACGGACGATAATGTTGGCCGGACTAAGGACACGGTCCTATATGTAAGTTTTTCCATTTTATTATTACTAAGTGATTAAAGGAGTATTTTTCAACAAAAGAGTAATAACAATAATAAGAAGTGCAATCGATTTGTGAATTCAAACTACAATAACGAAAAGTGATTTATCTTATAAGAGCACCAATTTTTTAATTTAAACTGTGTGAAGACAAAGAATAACGGTACAGCAAATTTAGTTTTCAATTTTTCATAGTTTTGTTAGTGGTTCAAGGACTAGTGAACGATACAGTAAATTTAGCTTTTATTTTTCCCTTTCATAGTGTTTGTTAGTGACTCTGTTAGCCATGGCTAATCCAAATGCTGCTGCGAATGGTGAACAGGCCGTCGCGCCTCCGCTTACTATGCAACAGTTTATCGAATTAGGAAAGTTACCAGATTTTTTGCGTGACCTACAATCGTTTGACGGTCGACCGACAGAATTAATAAATTGGTTAGCCGACGTCCAAGGTGTCATAGATATGTATCGCGAGAATGGTGCTACCGATGCACAGCTCGAGCTTATCGGACGATCTGTTAGAAGGAAAATTAAAGGCGAAGCTGCCGATATTCTAAATGCCAATAATATCATGCATAATTGGAATCAAATCAAAAATACGCTTTTACTATATTATAAAGATAAAAGAGATCTGAAAACATTAGATTTCGAGTTAACATCCATCAAGAAGGCAAATAATGAAAGTTTAGGGAGTTATTACTCTCGGGTTAATGAATTATTGTCTTCAATTATTGCCCAAGTTCAGACTGAACCGAAATTTTTCCTACATGCAAATTCTCATATAGATTACTTTCGAGGGAAAGCAATTGATTCTTTTATTAGAGGATTAGAAAAACCGTTATGCCAGCTTCTGAAAACGTTCGCTCCAAAAACACTTAACCATGCATATCAGTTCTGTCTAGAATATTTCAATATGGACACTCGATCAGCTCCATATCGAAATGAACATTCGTCTAATATCCCAAAACCAGTCGATTTAGGAATGCCACCCAGATTACCACCCAAAAAACAACCACTTCAACAATTTCATAGAAGTTTTCAACAACCATTTGTCCCTATGCAACCATTTCAATGGCCTAGATACAATGCTGCACCCCAAGTTCCACAATTTCAACCAAGACCTTTCATGTCAAACCAACAATTTCAACCAAACAACAGATCACTCCCAAAACCGGAACCGATGGAAGTGGATCCGAGTATCAGATCAAGAAATATAAATTACGGTAATAGACCTCCGATGGGAGTCAAAAGACCGCATCCGTTTCCATTTAATCAACCACAACAATTCAAACGGTTAGCTCATCCGCTTGAATACAGTTATGCATATCCTGATTACGTGGGGTACGAAGGATATGACGATTTTTATTATTATCAATCACAGTTTGAAGCGCAAGAACATGAGGAGCAAACACAGCCCGATAATCATAATGGTGATGTACAGACGACTGAGGCAGGCCCCGCTAATCAAGAAGATGCTCAACAACCCTCCTCATCATCCCAAACTATTTTTTTAGAATGGAAACCGAGTTGGTAATTCCAACTCTTCCGTACATTTATTTGAAAACTAATATTGGGGAATTTCCTTTCCTGGTAGATACTGGAACCAATGTCAATATGATTGAGCCCAAATTAGCGTTATAAGATTTCAAAACCATATAACTTTAAAGCGGACAATATATCCAGTGCAAATGGGAATTTCAATGCTTCGTCTGCCATTGACATTAACTTTTTTTATCCTAAAATAAACCATACTGCTCAGTTTTTGCTTAAAAAATTTCATCCATTCTTTAAAGGAATAATGGGTACAGGTATATTACAATCTTTAAATGCAATCATTGATTTAGAAAATAACGTTTTACATTTGAAAAAGGGCGATGAAACTCTAAATGTGTCACTTTCACGATACAATCCCGTTAATCCAACTTCAAATAACTTATCATCAAACAATTTATTCAGAATTTCTCATTTGTCAACTAACGAAAGAGAAAAGCTTAAAAAAATATTAGATGCCCACAAAGAGGTTTTCCATCAACCAAACACCAAACTTACTTGCGGTACAAAAGTAGAATGTTCAATAAACACTACTGATGATGTACCAATCCACCAAAAGGTATATCCTTATCCTGCAGCCTATACAGAAGAAGTTAGGAAACAGGTTGATAAACTTTTAGCCGACGGTATAATTAGACCCTCAAGATCGGCTTGGACTTCTCCGGTATGGATAGTGCCGAAAAAGGCAGATGCATCCGGTGAGAAAAAGTTTAGAATGGTTATAGATTATAGGAAATTGAATGAAAAGACAATTTCCGATCGATACCCAATGCCTAAGATTGGTTATGTAATTGATCAATTAAAGGTACAAAAATATTTCTCCACGTTGGATCTTGCGTCCGGATTTCATCAAATACGGATGAAACAAAGCGATATTGAAAAGACAGCATTCTCTATAAATAACGGCAAGTATGAATTTACCAGAATGCCGTTTGGTTTAAAAAACGCGCCTGCGACTTTCCAGAGGGCAATTGATGATGTTCTTAGGGAACACATAGGAAAGATCTGCTACGTATATATAGACGATGTGATAGTTTTTGGTAAAGATTTAGCAGAACATTTGAAAAATTTAGACACTATCTTCAGAACTTTGAACGCTGCTGGATTGAAGATCCAGTTAGATAAATCAGAATTTCTGCATCAAGATGTTGAATTCCTAGGCTATATAATAAGCTCAGATGGAATTAAACCAAACCAAAAGAAAATAGAATCCATCAATCAGTTCCCAGAACCTAAAAATCTAAAGGAACTCCGAGGATTTTTAGGCATGATGGGCTATTATCGAAGATTTGTCAAAGATTTTGCAAAAATAGCAAAACCCTTGACAAACCTTCTAAGGGGGGAGAGAAGCCCTGCCTCAAACAAGAGAATAAATTTAAATGACAAAGAAAAACAATGCTTCCAGAAAATGAAAAGTTTACTTTCGTCTTCCGATATACTCATATATCCAGATTTTAACAAACCCTTTATATTGACAACTGATGCATCTGATTTTGCTATCGGTGCAGTTCTGTCCCAGGGAGAATTGGGAAAAGACAAACCGATACACTTCGCATCTAGAACCCTATCAAAAACAGAAGAGGGATGTTCGGTACCCGAGAAAGAAATGCTTGCAATTTACTGGGCACTTCAAACCTTTAGAAACTATTTGTATGGAGCAAAGTTTAAGATATTAACCGATCACCAACCTCTCACTTTTGCATTGTCTCCTAAGAATACGAACGCAAAGCTTAAGAGATGGAAAGCTTACTTAGAAGAACACGATTTTGAAATTATATACAAACCCGGAAAAACGAACGTGGTTGCGGATGCCCAGAATTGTTTGTTCCATGACAGGAACCCAACATTCTGCAGAAAATAGCGATGATTTTTATATTGAATCCACTGAAGCACCTATTAATGTCTTTAAACACCAAGTAATTTTGCAAGAAGGAACAGACAAAGTAACAATATCCAACCCTTTTCCTAGTTACACTAGAGTAATTATTTCTACATCCAATCTTAATGATGATTATCTATTACAGGTTCTGAAGAACCATTTTGATGTATCTAAGGTTAACGGATTATTAACAACAGAACCCTTGATGGGAAAAATTCAAGAAATTTACAAAAAACATTTTGGCTCAAAGAGAGTGTTAAAAATCCGCTTTAGCCAGACGATGCTTCAAGATGTACCACAAGAGGACGAACAGTGGAATATCATACGACAAGAGCATTACAGAGCTCATCGGGGAGCTGAAGAAAATAAGCTACAACTATTGAGGAAGTTTTACTTTCCAAAACTTTCCCAAAAGTTGAAGGATTTTGTTACTAATTGCCAAATTTGCAACGAAAATAAATACAACCGCAATCCTATTAAATTTCCACTCCAAGCCACTCCAATTCCAGATGCCCCTTTCAAGATTGCCCATATCGATATCCTTTTCCTTGAGAACCATCACTTCCTTACATATATCGACAAATTTTCCAAATTTGCCCAAATGAAATGCATTGATTCAAGAGCTGCTGTCGATATAGTCCCTGCCGTTAAAGAGATCCTTTTGAAATATAATCCACCTGAAATATTAGTTATGGACGGTGAAAAATCGTTCATGACTGGAGATTTGGTAAACTTTTACAACATCCATCATATTCAACCATATATTACCGCAACTGGACGAAGTGAAATGAATGGTGTTGTGGAACGTTTCCACTCCACAATCTTAGAAATTTATAGAATGACGAAGCACGAGAATCCGGGAAAACCTGTTAATGATTTGCTCCTTTTATCACTCAATAAATACAACTCCTCCATCCATAGTTCCACCAAACACACTCCTCTTGAAATCATCCTTCCTTCTCCCAGAACTCCAGAAATTATCGAAAAAGTTTTCAAGAATATTTCGGAAAAACAGAAAAAAGATTTGATGTATCATAATAAATCAAAGAAATCCGTAGAACTGGAATGCAATCAAGAAGTGTACGAAAACGCTAGACAGAGGATGAAACATAAACCGCGATTCAAGAAAAACAAGATTAAACACGTTAATAACAGTACGGTTACTATGGATGATGGAAGAAAAGTACACAAAAACGATATCAAAGTCAGATAGATCTAACTTCTCCATTCCCTCATTTTATTTTTCAGAGTTTTCATATTCCTAAGCATTGTTATAAGTAGTAGAGTAGATATTAGCCGAATCGATCACTTGCCAGTTGTAATATTTCACTCCGGTTCAGCAAGGATACAGTTATCATCCTATTATTACATTCACCATTTTAACATTACCTCTTTAGGAAATCATGTAGCAAATCTCAGAGTCCAATTTGAACAATTAAAATACAACCAGTTTACAGAACTAATTCTCCAAAAATTCGATGAGATTCATCGAACACTCAAAAATATGTCTCCTTCAAGAAGACAGAAACGTTGGAACAGCCTAGGTACGGGATGGAAATTTATTGCCGGTAGCCCGGACGCGAATGATTTAAAGATCATAAATTCTTCGATAAACCAACTTATCTTTAATAATAATGAACAGATTAGAATAAACAGAGCACTTAATCTGCAAATGAAGGAATTAGTTTTCAAAACAAAGGATGCCATAGATCTCTCAAATTCCAAATCTTCGGAAATCTATTCGATTAACATTTTCCTTAACTTAAAGTATCTAGCAGAAAAATTAGCACACATTGTCGATAGTATAACTCTTGCCAAATTAGGAATTTTAAACGAAAAAATACTTAGTCAAAATGAAATAGATGTTTTGTATCAAGATTTATCAAAACAAAATATTACACTTCATAACGTCTTGGAAGCACTGAGTTTTGCAGATACAACGATCGCAACCAACACCAAGGAATTGGCCCTTCTAATAAAAACACCCATCTTAGACAAGAGGATTTTCAACAAGATTCACGTCTACCCTATAACATCTAATCATAAACAAATACACTTGGCAAAAAGGAATTATTTGAATCATCATACCGGTACCCAAGCAACACACATGTTATAATAGAGTTACGGCAGCGCAAGTTTTGGTTATATATAAGTTTATTTGACGTAATTTTAACATTGTGTTTAAATGACGTAAAATAAACTTCTATACAACCAAAACTTGCGCTGCCGTAACTTTTATATAACATGTGTGTTGCTTGGGTAACTACATCGTAAATTCATTGGAATCGTTCATATACAAAGTCCATGAGACGGAATTCGATGACTCCAGATGTGTTCCAAATCTTCTCTCTGAACAACAAGCTAGTTGCAACTACACCATGAACCCATCTGATGAGGAAGTTATCCCTATAAACGACGGAAACATTATCCTGAATACAAACCAAAACGTTTCTTTTTCATCGAATTGTGGAATCAGAAATCGTGCTTTAACGGGAACATTTCTTATATCATTTCACGACTGCGAAGTAACGATCAACAACATCAGCTATTCAAACACAATTCAGAATATGGCTGAAAGCCCAATTCAGCTGCCTTTGGACGGAATATCAATACAGAAACAGTTTACAATAGCAAACCTAAGTTTGGAGCATTTGCACAGCCTAGGGGTTGTGTGCTAGTAGTGGACCCTGCGCCTATAGTGGACCCCCTTCAGAAAAACTCAAATATAAATGCCCAAATCAACTATTTCCAGGCAACTTCCACCGGGGGAACATCAATTACATCGCTACACAGCAGTTCCTGGCAAACAAATAACCCAGTGGTCACAAAAATCGGTTATTTTAACTATTTAATGAATGTAAACACTCAAAAGGGTCCACTATACGCACACTCAGGGAGGGTCCACTATAGGCACCGTCGGCGGCGTGACAGCTAACATGGAAATCAAATGGGGGGTCCACTATAGGCGCTAAGATATTTGTAAATAATCCTATAATGGACCCCGATGGTGTCCATTATAGGCAACATCGATGCGTATTTTCAAATGCGTATTTCACTGGAATAATTCATTAATGTTATATGTTTGACGGTCTTAACATAAAGAGGGGACGTGAAACTTGTTAAAAAAATTGACTTTGGAACAATCCACTGCCTTAACATAGCTATAACGCCGCAGAAGTAAATTTCGATGGCTTAGGGGGTCCACTACTAGTACCCAAACATCTGGAGATGAGAAAGGAGATGGATTATATTCGATTGAACAACACTAGCTTCAGTATCAAGTGGCCCTCTTGGCCCGTTTTCGGGGGAATCGTTTCGTTTCCCTGCATGATAATCGGCATTGCAGATTTTTTTAAAGTTTTCTCCCACAGATCAGCCACTGTAAAGATACAAGCATCTAATGCCATAGCCACACAGGAACCAGTGGTAGACATTCAACCCAGGATCAGACCTTTGACTCTAATGGAAGTGATTCGAACGGAACCTCATCTCTCAGGAAGGGACGAGTTAGCAACTGTTGAGAACCACTGGATTGGCTCTCATGCTCTCGTCGTTCTGCGTGCTCGCCGATAGCATTTCGTCATGCCTTCGGTCGATGCACAATCGCAGGGATTAATTTAGAAGTAATGTAGCCTTTGTGTAGTAACGTGTCGTCTTTATATTGTACATTTTATTAGTGTAAATAAAGTTACATTTTAATGTGTTATTTCGCTACGCCTGGGAGCTTGAATAGACTGCGATGTCTCCCGGCCACCCCGAACTCCAGGACGTAACAGTGGCGACGAGAAATCCGTGCGTGCAATAGTGAGGAACCGCGACACGTTAAGTTTTCCGCGGAGGAGAAGATGGGCGACGGCGACACAATGGACATCAGGCGGAGTGAGCAAGCACAGCTCCAGCATTCGGCTTCAATGGCTGGACAGGATCAGCACCAGCGTCAGGTGGATCAGTGGCAACACTCGCCGGTTCTGAGGTCAGTATACCAGAACCAAAATGCTCCATTCCCATCAGTGCCCGTGGAAATCCGTCCTCAGCATCAGCACCAGTTTATCGATCAACCCTCGCATCAAACCCCAGCTGGAGTCAATGAATGCCCCATTGACTCGCTACCATATGATGGGCAGTCAGCGGTACAAGCACCACCGCCGCCATCATCGTCAGGCCGGTTTCCACTCGATCGAGAGCAGTACCTCGAAGAGCAGTTTCGGCAGATGCGAGAAGCTAGCGACAAATACTTTAATAGTATGAATCGGCTGATGGAGCTCCAATATCAAGCTTATGTGGAGCGGATGAAAACATTCAACCAACAGACGCAGTTGATGTTTTCGCTATGTTGGGCTGCTCGAGCGCCACAGCCAACATACAAGTCTTTCCCGATCAGCACAAAACAGCAGGAAACACAACACCAAGCACCGTTTCCAAATGATGCCTACTCTACGGCGGCGGTAATAAATGAAGAGCAACCGCGGCAGCCACGAGTGGATCAGCTGATTGTTTCCGAGCCGGCGCTTCGTTGTGATGATCAACAGCAGCAGAGCCAAGAAATAAAAAAGCCTATTGTCGTACCTGCAGCACCCGACGGCAGTAGTGAAGTAGGTTTGGAACACGCTCAGCAGAACGAGCAAGCAGCAGGGGTGTTCAAGTCGTGCATTGTCGGTTCACTTCGGAAAGTAGAAATTGTTTCCGATAAGCACCCACCGATCGGCGCGATCGAGTCGGATCGAAAGTTCGTCCAATACTTTCTGGATCGACATGGGCATCGGATGGATTTGGCACGTGGACGTGCCTCAGTGTTCAGCGACGTCTTCGAGTGGATGATAAACCAAGGTGGAGTGAGAGTCAAACTGCGTGTGTGCACCACAGTCCTCATCGCTAACATGATCACCGGCCACGCTTTCACCACTGTCCACCATCATCGCTCTTCCTGCGCCAGAAGACCGCTGTAATGATTTACCGTCAACCGTTTAGAGGGGGAGATGTTGAGAACCACTGGATTGGCTCTCATGCTCTCGTCGTTCTGCGTGCTCGCCGGTAGCATTTCGTCATGCCTTCGGTCGATGCACAATCGCAGGGATTAATTTAGAAGTAATGTAGCCTTTGTGTAGTAACGTGTCGTCTTTATATTGTACATTTTATTAGTGTAAATAAAGTTACATTTTAATGTGTTATTTCGCTACGCCTGGGAGTTTGAATAGACTGCGATGTCTCCCGGCCACCCCGAACTCCAGGACGTAACAGCAACGGAGCTACCCAATTGGCGCTAAAAGAATGCTGACGACGTTGCTGCAACAAGTTGGCAACGGAGCCGCCAGAATGGATACAACGGAGATTGCTGACGACGGCATACGGGCGGATGGCAACCATCGGTCATCGGCGCGGGCCAGCTGTTTCGACATGCGACGACGGAAAGTGCAAGTGCAGGCAAATGAAGTGTGATTAATTGAAATATTGTAATAAAGGTTTAGTTCGATTTCGGCTTTAGGGTAGTCAAGTAGCTTTTTTTAAAAAGAAACTTCCATCCGAGAACTTTCAACTCGCGTTCGCTTTGCTAGATTTTTGCGAGAGTGAGTTTTTGGAGGCAAAGTGTACAGGCCGCGTTTTCATTCGGTCGTCGTCGTCGTCGTCTATTTCACTGCTCATCTTCGTACGGGGCGATTTATGATACGATAAATGCAACAAACAACATTTTTTGCGATTTTAGTCAACAGACATTGAAATGTTCGTCACGTCAAGTGTCGGCCCAAGTTCCAAAGCCACGTTGGTTCAAATCACTTTATTTTCTCTTTCGTTAATTTTCGCACTTCGAAAACTATCTGAATGGTTCGTTATCTTCGATGTCGGCATGTGTTTTGTTTTAGTCCAAATGAAAATAAGTGGTTTGATATTAATAGGGTTGCATGAATCACTCCACTTACCAAAGTGAACTCATATCATGCGCCCTATCCCCTCCCCACTAACAAAAAGTCCTTCCCATGACAGACGTGGAGACGCAGAGGTGATCTCTGTCTTTAGTAAGCAACGCACGTCATAATAACATTCCTTTCCTTCCTCGATGACCGTAAGGACGTGGCCGGCGCCGTTATTGACCTAATAAAGTTTGGAATTCTCGAAGATGCACATTGAGGACGGTAAGCTACTCCCAAGCTCCGTCTGTTGGTTCCTTGTGCAACTTCGATTGTTCTGGTCAATCACGGAGTAGCAACTACGAATAGTACGGTCATCTATGCTCATGCTCATGCTCAGTTGACGATCCGATCTCGTTCGATACAGACGTGTTTGTTAGATTGAAAGCTATTAACAAAGCTGTTTTGGTGTGAGCAATAGGCAGACACTGGAGGGCGAGATGGAGGGTCTGGTGAAAAATACGCGTTCCCGGATGGTGCTACCGGACCAAGTGCCCGGTTGGTCAAGAGTTTCGACGCAGACTAGTTTATAATGGAGAGTGAGTCGTGTGTCCGCGTTCCGGGAATAGTGTCATCGTGAGAACATTTGCTAAAAGAAAAGAAAAGTGTGTTGCTTCCATACTGCTGCTACTTGGCACTTTTGGCCTTTGTGTGGTCAAGCAGCGAGGCAGAGAAAAGTGTGAGGAAAATGAAAGAAGAAAGTGAAGTTCGCAAGCGTGTTTAGAGTTCCAGAATCTGCTTTTAAATAGAAACGCCTAATATAAGTGCCCGACGGTGTATAATAAACAGAAGATCACGCACAGTTTCCTAGTTGAAGAGTTGGCGGCAGTAGCACCAGTGCGGTTCCTCCTTCGAGAACAAACTGCAGAAACCCCTCCTGTTCCGCTTGTTTCTCCTGCTCCTGCAGAGACACAGGACTGTCACTACCTGATGAATCTTCCAGAAATTCTTTATGGAGAAGTGCTTTCTCATATACTGCTGTAGAATTACGATATTCAGATGATTTGATGAGATCGTTTCAATCATTTCTTTTGATTAATGTTATGTTATCTCAGAACTTCTCCTTCCCTTTATTAGAAATCAGATTTTTTTATTTTTTTTTTTTTTTCGTTTCAGAGAGCGAGTAAAGGCGCTTAAGCCTAGGCATAAGGGCCAGGTCACAGAGTAAATACCTGTGTTCCATCCCAGGAAACCAAGGACCAAGGGGCGACATTAACCTTCTTAGCATCGTCACCCCCACCGATTTTCATATCTTTTTTCTACCTAAAAAGCTGAGTGGTTGGTACGAGATGTCCCCACTCAATAGCTTTCGTGTAAAACTAAAAACACTGCACAGTAGGCCTGGCCGCTTTAATGCTTGTAATGCATTTCCAATGTACTGCAAGCACTAACCTTCCGTAACTCGCGCGGTTGACTACCTGCGTCAGCACCACGCTAATGCTGAGTACAAAAAGCGAGATTTTTTCAACGTGTTGTACAAAATACAACAGCGCGATTGTTCGAGGGTTAATAATGACAAGATAAATGGTAGAATTAGTCGACTCTATCATTTTCCAGGATTTTTTCAATGAACGGCTGTGTATGTGTAGACTAGACTAGACTAGACTAGTTTACAATGGAGAGTGTTTACAAAATCTCCGAAGAACGATGCTTATGTATCAAGTGTTCATGAATGAACGATCGATGAAAGGTGTTGATGCAGAATCCCGACAAACACGTGTTCGAATACTCAAATGCCGAGAACGTGAAAATCACGATGTCCGTCGCAGGTGGATGCAGCAAGTACATACATACATACAATTATTTGCTCAAGATCATTAAGACAAGACATAATCAACAATAGAACGCCACAATACTCGGTTTGTGACTGCCACTCTCCATCCTCGGTCGCGCCCAATGCTCGCTAGGTCAGGCTCTACCTGGTTCGCCCATCGTGCTCTCTGCGCTCCACGCCTTCCGGATCAGTTGCAAACACCAGCTTTCCAGGGTTGTTGTCCGGCATTCTTGCAACATGCCCTGCCCACCGTATCCTTCCAGTTTAGGTCACCTTCTGGATGCTGGGTTCGCCGTAGAGTGCAGCGAGCTCGTGGTTCATCCTTCTCCGCCGAACACCGTTTTCCAGCACACCGTCGAAGATCGTCCTTAGCACGCGTCGCTCGAAAACTCCGAGTGCTTGCAGGTCCTCCTTGAGCATGGTCCATGACTCGTGTCCGTAGAGAACTACCGGTCTTATTAGCGTTTTGTACATGGTGCATTTGGTGTGTGGACGAATTTTTTTCGACCACAGTTTCTTCTGGAGCCCGTAGTAGGCCCGACTTCCGCTGATGATGCGCCTTCGATTTTCACGGCTCACGTCGTTGTCAGCCGTCCGTAACGATCCGAGGTAGACAAATTCCTCCACCTCGAAAGTATCCCCGACTATCGTAACATTACTACCCAGACGGATCCGGTCGTGTTCGGTTCCGCTGCTCAAAAACCGACATCTCTTCTCGACATTGCGTCAAGCGGCGATTAGGAAATTGAGTGTTTGTGGGTGCCCCCAAGGGGGAGTCTTATCACCGCTTTTATGGAATCTCGTAGCAGATACGCTATTGAGGCAACTCAATAATAGCGGTTTTCCAACATATGGTTTTGCCGACGACTATCTAACATTGTTAGTTGGTATGTGCATCAGCACCCTTTTCGACCTGATGCAAAACACCCTTCAGGTAGTTGAGGGTTGGTATCGCCAATATGGCCTTTCGATCCGAGTAAAACATCTATACAGTAACAAATTTTGAAAACGACGTATAATCAATGCTACACCATTGATTATACGTCGTTTTCAAAATTTGTTACTGTATTGTTCTTTTCACGGAAAAGCGAAACCGTAATGGTGTTCGAACTTTACGTGTCTCTGATTCTGAAATCGATGTGACTGAACAGGTAAAGTACGTTGGAGTCATTCTTGATTCCAAGCTTTCCTGGACACCTCATGTTGAGTTCAGAATCAAGAAAGCTTGTATGGCCTTCGGTAAATGCCGGTGAACCTTTGGTACAACTTGGGGTCTAAAACCCAAGTATATCAAATGGATTTACACAACTGTTGTTCGACCAATATTGGCCTATGGATGTCTTGTGTGGTGGCAGCAGAAGGGCGAAGCGAGAACGGTCCAATCAAAATTAACCCATCTCCAAAGGATGTGCTTAACCCTAAAAGGGATACCTTCATGGCCTCAGTTTCGTCACTTCGCTAAGTGTGTTACATCAAAGACGAGCTCTGAAAGGCGCCTGGGGTCCAATGGACCCCAGGTATCCCTTTTAGGGTTAATGGCGATGTCTGCAGACATGGAGCGTTCTCTTCAACTCCCACGGCAGCGCTCGAAGTGCGCTTTGACGTTGCTCCACTACACATTCATCTCAAACAAGAAGCACTTTCTTGCACTTACCGTCTAAGGGTATTGGGTTTACTAGAGGAAACTCCTGTGAACCGCACATCAACACACACCTCGTTGTTTCCACTTTTGGTGAATTGGGACAAAGTTGTCCTTGCTCCAAGTGATCTTACAATTGCTTGTAATTTTCCATATAGGACATTTTCCACGAAATTCCCTTCCCGGGAAGAGTGGATATCTGGAAGGAAGTATTTCAGACGGCATCGTATGTTACACTGATGGCTCCCTTCTCGAAGGTCGAGCAGGTGCTGGTGTTTGTTCTCGTGAGCTAAGGCTGCATCAGTCTTATTCACTTGGTAGACCCTGCACCGTTTTTCAGGCCGAAATCTTAGCTCTTATGTGCGGAGTGCAATCAGCACTTCAGCAGCACGTAATGGGCAAAGTAATATACTTCTGTTCAGATAGCCAGGCTGCTATTAAAGCACTTGCTTCGGCCAACTCCAGGTCGAAGATAGCTATCGCTTGTCGAACTCAAAACGAGGAGCTAAATTCAGCAAACGCTGTTCACCTTGTATGGGTACCTGGCCATTCTTCCCGCTGGAAATGAATTGGCTGATGAGTTAGCTCGCACTGGAGCATCACATGACTTCATTGGCCCTGAGCCAGCTATTCCGGAATCCAAGTGTTGGGTAAAGCTTCAGATTGACACCTGGGCTGCCACTCAGCACAAACAATACTGGAATAGTTTGGAGTCATGTCGTCAAACAAAATTGTATTGTACTGATCCATCTCTAGGGGTGGCGAAGTATTTAACAAATTTGTAGATCGTGGGTTTGAATCCCACCAGAACGCGATTTTTTCACAAATGCATCTCTCAATTTGTCAATTAGCAACATTCTGTGCCTTCTAACTACAAGTTTTTCTGTATGTTTATTTATGACATACCAGCAAATCTGGTAAATACCAGTAAAGGACAACATACATCAGTGTATGTAATCAGTTACTGATCTATTTTTTTCGTTTTCCCTTCTTTACAGGAATTATGCGAAGCGTAGTGTTATCCGTATTGCAGATAGAGCAATAGACAAGTTCTTAGCATGGCAGCGCAATGTATTGTATTCATGTGTTCGTAACACCATCGAATGGCTGTATGGCGAATAAAAATTAAAAACTACAGAAACGGCCGGCTTTCGTGTCCTCTATCATTTCCAGTTCCAGTCCATCACACTGAAGCCTACGACGGACATGTTCGGTAAGCGAAATATTCACCTAAATATACAATATACACTGAATCGTGCTCTCACATTTCATTGACACTTTCTGAATGTGTAGACATCGCAAGGAGACATACCTTGGTAAAGGTTGTCTTTAGTTACTAGGACAAGATGGGATATTTGGTGAATTTGTTCCCCATCTAATAATATAATTTCGTCATTGGCGTACTCTTTTTCAAGAAAATATTACCAAGAAAGTCGAGATTTTCCCATAGTTAAATGTACCTTACAATTATAACAGTCAGTGGCGTCGCGTAACCTCACTTTTCCCGAGCAGAAGGGAATAACAACAGCATAAGAAGTTGTGTTATTTTGGCAAAATAACTGAATAATAAAATTGATTATTTTTAAGTTATTACCATAACATATTATGTTATAAACTTGTCCGTCATAAGCGACAAAATAACAAATTCCATAACAAAAAAATGTTCCTGGAAAACCATTTCAATAACTTGTTTTGTTAGTTTCAATAACAACCTAATAACAGTGAATGCGGAAAATATTTTGATAACGAATTTTAATATTAATATGTTATTGATAATAATCGGAGAGCAGAATTTGCTATGATATCAAACTCGTTACTAAATAAGTTATAATACTTATTATATAAAATTATTCGCTTTGTCTCACAAAAATAACATGAGGTTTATCACTCTGACGTAAGAAATATTTTCAAATGATTAAAAAATACTGTATTCAGCTTTTAATTCATTATAAGAGATTTGAAGTCGCAAGATAATCGAACTTAAGTAATTTCTATATTATCATAAACGACGAGCTTAGATTTCCACCTGTAATTTATAAACTGTTGTACTTTAATTGTTTTCGGAGCACGGTTTTGAAATCAGCACGTGTACCTGAAAAATTTTGATTTTTTTTCAGCATAGAAACTGATTTTCTGCAGAAATTTTTTGGGATATTGGAAAGATTGTTTTAATTCCTCCGATTTTTCCCTGGATTCAAGAATTATGTCGAATATTCCTCCTGGATTCTACAAGGATTCCTCCAAAAAATTTGCTATAATTTCTCCTGAACTTTCTCTGATGATTCCTACAGGACTTTCACCAGAAATTTTTGCAATATTTTTATTCTAGAACTCTAAAATTCTTCCAGAAATTTGTCGACAGATTTGGTCATGAACTTTTCCATAAATGACTCCAAGAGTCTTCGCCAAAAGTTCTTTGAAATCTTTTATGGATTTTCAAAGACTCCTCCAGAATCCTTCATAGAATCCCTTCAAGGGTTTCTCCACAATTTCCTGTGATCATTAGTTCTGAACTTCATCTTAAGATTTCTCTGAAAATTTCTTTGAGGATTTCACCAGAAGTTTTACCAAAGGATTCTCCAGAAGTTTTTCGAAAGATTCTGCCAAGAATTCTAATAATTGCTCAGAAGAATTACATTCGGCATTTCTGAGAAAATTGCGCCAGTAGTTCTCTTGAAAACTTCTCCAGGGATTTATCGAAAGGTTTCCCCAGAAACCGAAAATTATTTAAGGATTTCTTTAAAGGAGTCGTTTAGAAATTTCTTTCTTAACTGAATACAAAAATGGAACAACACAAAAGGGCATGTCATAATTGTCGAATTGTTGCTGTGATTTCAAAACTTGTTACTGTTTTGCTATTGCTGATAAGTTGATCAATAGTACAACAATAACTAAGCTTGTACTTCAACAAAACATGTTATTTTAATGTAATTTAGTTAATGTATATCAATAGCTTGATTATAACAATATGAGATTGTCCAACAAAATTTGTTATGGAAAAGCTATGCCTTGATAATTTAATAATAACAAAACAAGATATAAAAACAGGTTATGTGATTTCGTAGTTATTAACTTGCTATTTTCCTCTGCTCGGGTTTACCTGTGCACCAAGTATAAATTCTTGAATTTTGCTTGTAATAATTGTTAAATGACGAGAATAACTGCTTTCACTCATTTGTATTTCGATTTCGATCATAAATATCCTGCAATTGCAAGTTTTAGGGTCGGTGCACAGGTAAAAAGTGAGGTTAAGCGACGCCACTGATAACAGTTAAACCCATCAAGTATCACTAAAAACAGCTGCTGAGGATGGTATCGTAGCAGAGCGCATATATGTAGATAGGACCGGAAACGTTGGCCACCTGTCTGCACCATTCTTAAGATCCCAGTACATAACATGTCAGGAAAATCTAATGAAAAACCATGTAAACTTCCATTATATATCAAATTTACATTATATATCATGTAAACTATTATAGCTGGAAGTTTACATGACGTGTAATCTTCATTATTTTTATCTGTGTGTAGAGTTCGGAAATCAAATCCAGTATAGTTAAGATGTTTTTGATCATAACAGCATTGTGGATTTTTGGCAATTATCTCTATTTTTTCACAATTATCTCTTTTTTTTTTCTTCAGCGTTATCGCTCCACCCTGGAACCGTCCCGGCACATTCCACCCCATACGTATTGTTATCATTGTCATAGAGGAGGCTAAAGTAAGTTGCCTGGACATAGAATGCATGTGTATTTATTAGAGTGGGTCATCTGTTACATGGGAAAATTGATCGCAACCGATCAGCTCAAAGCTTTTTAGATCCCATTTGGGGTATTGGGCACTATCGGTTTTATCTGTGATTTTCG
The DNA here is from genome assembly GCF_035046485.1 of Aedes albopictus. Classification (NCBI taxonomy): domain Eukaryota; kingdom Metazoa; phylum Arthropoda; class Insecta; order Diptera; family Culicidae; genus Aedes; species Aedes albopictus. The sequence continues at coordinate 422,138,127 of NC_085138.1, read as the reverse complement.
CGTCGCGTTTGAAGTTTGTATGGGATTTTAAAACGGGAACACATACTTTTTTTTTTTTGAAAGGCTCATAGCCTACGATGTGTTGAACAACTTTGTCGAAGACCACGAAGTGATCTGATGCTTATGACAAATGTTATAGCGTAGGCATTTCTTGCCAAAATAGCATTTTCGGAAGCTAAAACTTATAATATAACTTTTTTTCGGGCATCGGATTGCTTTGCGATCTAGGACAAAGTTTTTTCAGGACATCTCACCATCGATTGCATAGTTTCAGACAAAATGTTGACAACATGCAAAAAAAGTTTGTTATTTTCCATGTGAAATCCCATACAAAGTTCAAATGCTTTGCGCAAAGTGTAGACGCAACCAATCGTACTCAAATTGTTCACAGTTGCTCAGTACCCGCAATGGAACCAAAAAAGCCCTGATCTGAGAAAACAATTCCGATGACCAAGTCTAGTATTTATGAAGCGCCACAAAAAAAAAAAAGAAATAAAATGTAAATTTGAATAAATTTAGATTTGTTTTGTGTTTTATTATTTCGAGAGAATTCCTCCCACAAACTTCCTATAATTTCTAGTTGAAGAGTTGTAATGTAGAATTGGAATAAACAGATATTTAGCCTACATCTAGGGCTACATCGTAGAACCAAGGAACATACAGTATCGGACAATAAAAATGCACTTGAGCCGTTTTCCCATACAAACTAGTCAAATTTACATCGCCATATCTCAGTTATTTCTCAAGCGATTGTTTTTATTTTTCTGTGATGAACTATAAAACATTTCAATTTGTAAAAACCATAGAAAAAGTTTGAAGAGAGCTATTGATACCAAAGTAACAGATAGATTGAATTTTGACAATAAAAATGAATCAAAACAAAGAAATGTATAACAAAAAATGTTGCAATCAAATCGTGTTGGTCTCTTCAGCAAAGTTGTTCGTCAACACTCGAGAAACATATTGTGCGTTTAGCACTAAATTGATTTCCGAAAAAACTTCATTGACTTCCGCTGCCTTTTCGTTGCGTTAAACGTAACGTCGGAAGTAATGCGCTGTACAGTAAATCTGGTTTTCTATACAGTGCACTACTTCCGACGTAATGTTTAACGCATAGGAAAGGCAGCGGAAGTCAATGAAGTTTTTTCGGAAACCAATTTAGTGCTAACGCCACAATATTTGCCGAAAACATCTCTACAATATTTATTGGGATCCGTTTATAAAGCCTCAAACACAATGACAAGGGCAAAACGGAACGGCAAATTTCCAATGTATGGAGCTCCGTGCAGTTGCGCACAATGAGTGCGCAACGGTGAGAACGACATTGTACTAAAACGCACTTTTTTCTAAAAATCTGGAAAAATGCAGAACGGCAGAAACGGCAAAGACGAACCATAACATTGGTTTCTTCTTTTTGCCGTATTTTATGATTAGTGGGCAATGTTCACATCAGAAGGAAGATCGAAGTTTATGGTTCAATTCTCAATCAGAAATCTTTCAGGTTTTCTACGGATATTTCTCATCCAGAAAGTACATCGAAAATAATATTACCAAATCATTCTTCAGGAAATATTCAAAGAATTCCTCCAGCAGCTCGTTCCTGCGTTCCTTCCGGGGTTTCTTCAGAAATTCCTGGTTTCTGCAGTGAAGACGAAAACATTTTCCGGGTTTCAACTAGTGAATCCTTCTATGATTTAGCAAAGTTTCTTACGGGATTCGTCAAGGATTTCCTTTCGTTATTTTTTTCAGTAAATCCATACTGGAATGTAATGAGTTTCTTTCATGATTTCTTCAGTAGACTCTTCCGCGCTTCTTCAAGGACTGCCTTCCAAAATTCCTCCAGGACTTCATTCCAGGATATTTCGTAAAATCCGGCATTCCTACAGGAATTCCACCTAGGATAACTCCAGGAATTGTTTTAAAGATTTTTCCAAGACATCCTTCCGGGATTCCTCTAGGTGTTATCTAAAGTATTCCATGAATTCCTTTCAGGATTATTCCAGGAATCCCTCCTGGGATTCTTCAAGGATTTCATCTCGAGATTCCTCCAAGAATTCCTCTCGGGTTTCTTCCAGGAAGTCATCCCGAGATTTCTTCAGGAATTCCTCCCAGGATTCTTCCATAAATTCCTACCAGGGTTCCTCCGGTAATCCCTCTCGGGATTCCTTGAGAAACTCCTTAAGAGATTCCTTCAAAATTTCCATCCAGAATTCCTTCAGCAACTATATCCGGGATTCCTTCGGGAAGTCTTTCAGGGATTCCTACAGAAATTCTATCCGGGATTCCTTCCAGTATTCCTTCCGGAATTTCTTCAACAATTTCTTCCAGAATTCCTTAAGCAATTCCTTCAGAAATTCTTTCCGGGATTCCTACAGGAATTCCTTCCGGGATTTCTTCAGGAATTCCTTCAGAAATTCCTTACGGGATTCCTTCAGTAATTCCTCCCGGGATTCCTTCAAGAATTCCTTCCGGGATTCCTTCTGAATTCCTTCAACAATTCCTTCCAGTATTTCTTTCTGGATTCCTTCAGCAATTGCTTCCGGGATTTCTTCAGCAAATTCCTTCCGGGATTTCTTAAGGAATTTCTTCCGGGATTCTTCCAGGAATTTCTTCCGGGATTCCTTCAGGAATTCCTTCCAAATTTCTTCAACAATTCCTCTCAGTATTCCTTTCTGGATTCCTTCAGCAATTCCTTCAGGAATTCCTTCCGGGATTCCTTCAGGAATTTCTTCCGGGATTCCTTCAGGAATTCCTTCCGGGATTCCTTTAGGAATTCTTTCCGGGATTCCTTCAGGAATTCCTTCCGGGATTCCTTCAGGAATTCCTTCCGGGATTCCTTCAGGAATTCCTTCCGGGATTCCTTCAGGAATTCCTTCCGGGATTCCTTCAGGAATTCCTTCCGGGATTCCTTCAGGAATTTTATTTTTATTTTTATTTATGTGTATTTTAACTTAAATGCTGATTCTACACTCCCTTCAGGAATTCCTTCAGGAATTCCTTCCGGGATTCCTTCAGGAATTCCTTCCGGGATTCCTTCAGGAATTCCTTCCGGGATTCCTTCAGGAATTCCTTCCGGGATTCCTTCAGGAATTCCTTCCGGGATTCTTTCAGGAATTCCTTCCAGGATTCCTTCAGGAGTTCCTTCCAGGATTCATCCAGGAGATCCTTTCGGCATTCCTTCGGAAGTTCTTTCTGGGATTCCTACAGGATTTCCTTCCTGGGTTCCTCCAGGAGTTCCATCGAAGATTCTTCTAGATGTTCCTTCCGGTATTCCTCCAGTTGTTCCCTCAGAGATTCTTCCAGGAGTTCTTTCTGGGATTTCTCCTGGATTTCCTTCCAGAATTCCTTTGGAAATTCCTTCCTGGATTCCTTCCGGGATATCTTCCGGAATTCCCTCCAGTATTCCTTCCGGAATCCCTTCCAGGATTCCTTCAGGAATTCCTCCCAGGAAAGAATCCCGGAAAAACTTGCGGAAGGAATCCCAGATGAAATTCCTGAAGGAATCTTGGATGGAATTCCTGACGGAATCCCGAAGGGAATTCCTGAAGGGATCCCGGAAAGGAATACTGGAAAGAATTATTGAAGAAATTCGAAAGAAATTCCTGAAGGAATCCCAATGCAATTTCGGAAAGTCTTCCGAAGAAATTCCTGAAGGAATCCCGGAACGAATTCCTGAAGGGGTACCGGAAGGAATTTCTGAAGAAATCTCGGAAGGAGTTCCTGAAGGTATCCCGGAAGGAATTTCTGAAGGAATCCCGGAAGGAATTTCTAAAGGAATCCCTACAGGAATTCCTGAAGGAATCCCGGAAGCAACTTCTGAAAGAAAATCCTGGAGCAACTACTGGAAAATTTCCTGGAGGAATCCCAGAAGTTATTCCTGGAGGAATACTGGAAGAACTTCCTGTTTTAATCTCGGGAGGATCCCCTTAATAAATCCTAGAAGGAACTCCTGGTTGAAATGGAGAAATCCCGGAAGGAACTCCTTGACTCGCTCCTTGATGAACCTTGGAAAAGACTCCTGAAGGAATTCCAGGAGAAACTACTGGATGAATCCCACAAGGAACTCCTGGAGAATTGCCAGATGGAACTCCTGTAGGAACCTTGGAAGGGATTCCTGGAGGAACCCCAAAATGAACTCCTAAAGAAATCCCAGAAGGAACTCCTGAAGAATTCCAGAAGAAAGTCCTTGTTAAATCCCGGAAGGAACTCTTGGAGTAATCCAGCAAACGACTCCTGAAGGAATCCCAGAACGGGCTCCTGGATGAATCCCGGAAGGAGGAAACTCGGAAACAACTTCCGCAGGAAGATTCGAGGAATCTTAGAAGGAACTCCTGTAGAAATTGGAGAAGGAACTCCTGGAGGAATCCCAGATAAAACTCCTGGACTAATCCTGGAAGGAATTCCAGGAGGAACCCTGGAAGGAACTCCTGGAGGAATTTCTGAAAGAACTCCTGGAAGAATCCCAGCAGGCACTTCCGGAGGAATCCCGGAAGAAACTTTTGAGGAATTCCGGAAAGAATTCCTGGAGGAATCTCGAAAGGAACTCCTGGAGGCATGTCGGCAGGAATAATGGAGGAATTTAGGAAGAAATTTGGGAACTCCTGGAGGAATCCTAGAAGGAACTCCCGGAAGAAACTTCTGGAGGAATCCCAGAATGAACTCCCAGAGGCATCTCGAAAGGACATTCTAAAGGAATTCTGGAATGAATTCCTGGAGGCATTTCGGAAAGATTTCCTGGAGGAATTTAGGATGGAACTTCTGGAGGAATCCTGGGAGGATCTCCTGCAGGAAGGAATTCCTAGACGAATCTTCGAAGGAACTCCTGCAGGAACCCAGGAAGGAAATCCTGTAGGAATTGCAGAAAGAACTTCCAGAGGGATCCGGGAAGGAGCTCCTGGATGAATCACGGAAGGAACTCCTGGGGAAATCCCAGAAAGAACTTCTGGAAAAATCCCGGAAGAAATTTCTGGAGAAACCTCGAAAACGATTCTAAAAGAATCTCAGTAGGAACTCCTGGAGAAATCCCAGGTGGAACTTCTGGAGGAATCCAGCAAGGAACTCCTGTAGGAATCTTAGAAGGAACTCCTGGAGGAATCCCAGAAAAAATTCTGAAGAATTTCAGAAGGAACTCCTGGAAAAATTCCGGGAGGAATCCCCGAACAATAGTCCTGTACTGCCGTAATTCTGCAAAGTGACGTAAGCGCCATTTAAAATGTCGATATTTTTTGGTATATTATATATAATATCTGGTGTAAAAAGAACTCTGTGGTATGTCTGCTGTATTAGAATGCAAGATCTAGTCGTAATCTATCATCTATGGAAATAAACTTAGAGGATGAGCAAGAGTTTTATGCATAATAACCATAAAATGGGCCAATACTATCAATGTCGCTTACGTCACTTTGCAGAATTACGGCAGTGTAGGTATCTTAGAAGGAACTCCTGGAGGAATCCCAGAAGAAACTTACGGAGAAAATCCAGAAGGAACTCCTGGAGGAATTCCGAGAGGAACTCCTGGAGAAATCCCAAAAAACCCCTGGAAGAATTCTGGAAGGATTTCCTGGAGGAATTCTGGAAGGAACTCTTGAAGGAATCTCGGAGGAGACTTCTAAAGGAAACTCGACGAATCTCATGGAGGAATCTCAGAAGGAATTCCTGGAAGAATTTCGGAAGGAACTCCTGGATGAATCCCGCAAGGAACTCCTGGAGGAATTCTGGAAGAAACTGGAAGAAATTCTGGAAGAAACTCCTATAGGAACTCCTGGAGGAATCCCAGAAGAATCTTCCGGAGAAATTCCAGAAGGAACTCCTGGAAGAATTCCGAGAGGAACTCCTGGAGAAATCCCAAAAAAAAACCCCTGGAGAAATCCCGGAAGGAACTCCTGGAGGAATCCTGGAAGAAACTCTTGGATGAATCCCAAAAGGAACTCCTGGAGGATTCCCAGAAAGAACTCCTGGAGGAATTCTGGAAGGAACTCCTGTAGGAATCTTAGAAGATACAACTGGAGGAATTCCAGAAGGAACTTCTGGAGAAATCCCAGAAAGAGCTTCTGGTGAAATTCTGGAAGGAACTCCTGAAGGAATCTTAGAAGGAACTCTAGGAGGAATACCAGAAGGAACTTCTGGAGAAATCCTGGAAGGAACTCCTGGACGAATCTTTGAAGGAACTCCTAGAGGAATCTCAGAAGGAACTTTTGGAAGAATCCCAGTAGGAACTCCTAGGAATGTCTCATAGAGATCCCCTGGAAAAACCTCAGAATGAATTGCAGGAGAAATACCAGAATACGAATTTGTGCGGTTGTGTTTCTTAAACAGAGCAAATCAAAATAAATAACAAGCAAACATTCATTTACACAAGATTTTTCCGTTCTCATTGTGAGCTGGGAACGGCAAAGCGGAACGGCACAACGGCAACGGCAGTTTTAGTACATTCCGTGCTTGCCGTTCCGTTCCGTTTTGCCGTTGTCATTGTGTTTGGCCCTTAACCCTCGATGAGTTGCGTCAAAAAGAGATACACAAGCGATCGCGTTGGGCACTCAGTACACGGCATTAAAGTGTCTCGAGTATACCAAAGTGGCGAATCCTGGTCGTTTTGACAGGTCTTCTGCTCGATTGGAACTATGGGGATGACAGCAAATCGGCTGTTCCAATTTTGACGTTTCTCCTCTTTGTTATTCCAGTCTCGTTACACGGCATATGACATACATACATTCGACTGCAATAAAATCTACTTGAAAACCATTTACAATTTACAATACAATACAGTGCAAAATTTTCAATAGCTATTCTTTGGAGTTTCACTAAGTTTTCAAGCTGGTTTCGCTTAACTCTTATGAATTCAATTGAAAATTCATTTTCGAACGGTGACTTTACTTTTTCCAGTGAAATTAAAATGTTTTTTTTTTTCAGTGAACCGCATAAGGTAGAAGAAGGGAGACAGTAAAAACAAAAATGTTGCTGTCGTTCTCTAACACTCTCCCTTTTGTTTTGCTTGTTCTGCCAGACTGTGAAAAGGGGGTTGTTTTTACTTCCAACAATACCCAATCCGCAGTGACGAAGTTGGTCGATCCAGGTAATACTGTCCCTTCCTATGCAATGTCTTATTAATGTATGCTTCCCTCTTTCACTAACACACGAAAAACCGCAAACAATAATAGTGATTGCTGACGTTTTCATGAACAGGTCTTCATCAGGAAACTATTCAACGCGTACGCTGAAAAGAGAATGCAATGGTATCAACGGTATCAATCATCAGCAGGATCTATTGAAGTTTGCAGGGTGCCGTTACGAATGAACGTTCGGTTCATTCTCGTTCGTTCCTTCCTTTTCCCTCTCACGCGAATTTTGACTTTTCCCGGTGGTTTATTTTGATTCCCATTCGTTGCCGTTCTTTTCTCTCTCGGAGAGAAAAATGACGTTAAATTTCGATGCAAAATTCAAATTCAAACCAACCAACAGCGTCCGAACGAAAAGTTGGGCAGAGGCATACCCCGATAGAGTTTCTTGTGCAGCTCTTTGCGAATGAGAGAGAATGGAAGAAGCATTGCTGTCTGCCTTCATCCGGACCCAGATGTTGGCATTGAAACTTTGGGAGTATTCAGTGAAGCGATAATAAAAGGAATCTGAACAATGGCGTTGGATCCAAAATGGCGAGAAAACACGATGGCGCTTTACCACCTATTTTGGATAGCATGTCCCGACGAGAATAGAGTGCGATGAATTGTGTGCCAATTTGTAGATGGGATTCCAACTTATTTATTGGCTTTCAGTCGGAAAGCAGCAAATATTTTGAGAATTTCAGATTGTTTTTACAATGCAGTATTTATTGTTGTTCCTTAATAGGACATCTGATTGAAATAACAAGAGTGTAGCATGAGTATGAGTTCGGCAGCGCAATCTACCGATGATGCAGCAATGCAAAGTTTCTTAGCTTTTAATTACGCTACAGTGCATTTATCTCGGTAATGCGGTATTGCATTGCACTAAGGGCCAGAATCGCAATCTAGCGGAACAAAATTAATTACTCCAAAACGAAGCATTTCCGACACATCGTGTCTTCGACAAAGTTGTTTGACATTAGTAGGGACATCTATTGCTATGAACGTAGTAGTTCGCAACTCGTCCGCATAGGTGGCGCCACCATCTAACTTCTTTGTTTTACGTCCTAGAGATTTGGCATCTTCGGTAAAGTTGTTTATTTTTGCAAAATAAACAACTCTTTCTCAGACGTCAAAATTCCTCAGCCTACTGTTTTCGAGTTATTTAAAAAATAAAAACCAATCAATGAAAAAACAGTTTTTTAAGCTTATTTTGACATTTTTACTAGAAACCATGTGAGTTTTAATTTTTTCCTAATGCATATGTGTCAAACCAAACACATTGTACGGGAATATGTTGAATATTTCATTAAAAATTAAAAATAAAAATACAAATTCGAAAAAATAGTGTGAAATTCAAGGCTTAATATCTCACAAAGCGCATAAAATCGCACCTTCAAATTTTCAGCAAATACAGAGCAATACTAGGTGAACATACTGCCAAAAATTTGGAGAGGTATTTTTTGGTGTTTTTGAGATAATAGCTTTTTAGTAACAGTCTAAATATAAGTAGCGCCAGCATGTAACTTTTTACTGTTACACATTAGAGAGTTTATGTTTTGGAAAAAGTTGTTCATTTTGACTAAATAAACAACTATTTCTTAGACGTCAAAATTCCACGGCCTACTGTTTTCGAATTATTGCATATAAACTAGATAATATTGATAAACATGACAATAAAACACATTTTGATGCAATAATATGAAGCCTTTTTTATTGTTTTTACTTTTACGATACATAGTAAGTCATGAAAATATCAGCTTACTATTGTCAGCATGGGTCAAGATATCTCTTAATTTTTTGCAAGTCATAACAATAAAAATAGTTTATACTACTGCATAAAGAGGTATTTAATTGTAATTTTTATCAATATTATTTAGTTTATATGCAATAACTCGAAAACAGTAGGCCGTGGCATTTTGGCGTCTAAAAAATAGTTGTTTATTTAGTCAAAATTAACAACTTTTTCGAACACATAAACTCTCTAATGTGTAACAGTAAAAAGTTACATGCTGGCATTACTTATATTTATACTGTTACTAAAAAGCTATTATCACAAAAACACCAAAAAATACCTCTCCAAATTTTTGGCAGTATGTTCACCTAGTATTGCACTGTATTTGCTGAAAATTTGAAGGTGCGATTTTATGCGCTTTGTGAGATATTAAGCCTTGAATTTCACACTATTTTTTCGAATTTGTATTTTTATTTTTAATTTTTAATGATAATATTCAACATATTCCCGTACAATGTGTTTGGTTTGACACATATGCATTAGGAAAAAATTAAAACTCACATGGTTTCTAGTAAAAATGTCAAAATAAGCTTAAAAAACTGTTTTTTCATTGATTGGTTTTTATTTTTTAAATAACTCGAAAACAGTAGGCTGTGGAATTTTGACGTCTGAGAAAGAGTTGTTTATTTTGCAAAAAAAAAACAACTTTACTGAAGATGCCAAATCTCTAGGACGTAAAACAAAGAAGTTAGATGGTGGCGCCACCTATGCGGACGAGTTGCGAACTACTACGTTCATAGCAATAGATGCCCCTGCTAATGTCAAACAACTTTGTCCAAGACACCATGTGTCGGAAATGCTTCGTTTTAGAGTAATTAATTTTGTTCCACTAGATTGCGATTCTGGCCCTTAGTGCATTGTAAATTTATCAATTCAAGAGAACCAATGGGTGTTGAAATACTGTAGGGTAATTCATGTATTTTGGACAGGCTGAGGACAACGTTGGAAAAATCGTCCCCTAGCTTCCTTAGAAAGCAATTGATTATTTTGTAAAGTTACTAATACGCTTATAAGGGGCTGTTCATAAACCACGTAGACCAAAATTTGGCCATCTCAGACCCCCCCCCCTTCCCCCTCGTGCTCGTAGACTTTTGTTCATACAAAAAAATTGAAATTTGTATGGAGCGTAGACTTTGGCCAGACCCCCCCCCCCCTCCCCCCAAAAAGTCTACGTGGTTTATGAACGGCCCCTTATATGATTGTACTTTGCGTTCCTGGTGACAAAAACCTTAACGAAAGCATTTTAAGCTAAGAAAATCAAATTTTCACTCACCTGTAAGAATTGCATTTTGGACACCGAATACAGTATTGTTCCGATTTTATCACACCCCTTTTCAAAAATGTTTTTAAATATTCTACAAAATCTACACGCATTTTAAATATTTTTAACGTTGCAAATCGCGTCTTCAACATTCACCTTAAAGATGAGGGCAAACACTTGCTCTCAAATGTAACAGCAAATGAATGAAAAATTAAGGACTGACGCGCGGAGGCCGTGATAAAATCGGAACATTACTGTATATGTTTTGGACACCCTCAGGTATATATAATTTGGACAGGGCAATTATCTCAATGTTTAGCCATGAATACTGATAAATCATGGAAGTATCATAAATCAACAAATATTTTCTTGCTAATAATCAAATTTCTCCGCTTAACAGGCATATATTTTGATAACTATTACAGTTTTTGTTAAAATCGAGAAAATATCACCAGACCCACAGAATACGCCTCCAAGTATGCAATCGCACAGCATCCTCATGTAGTTCGTCAGATGACCAAAATATATTACCAGTAGAAAACATGCAATGTAGGGGAACTGCGGCCATAACGCCCATAAGGGGCAAGATGCCCCACCCTTGTTTTAGGCAAACCACGTTATTTTTTATACTTTTTTCGAATGGAATCTTTAAAATAAGAATAAAAATGCTTCCTAACATTTGAGTTTACACATTTTTACCATAAAAATTGTACAAAAATACCAAAAAAAAAAATGCTTTTTGTTACTTTCGATGTAATTTTGACCTGTCAAATTTTTGCACTTTTTTAAATAATTTTCAAGAAATTTCTTCTCGCTATCCCCATATATTATTTTGCACACTTCCATTATTAGTGTTTCAGGCGAAAAAAGTATCTAATTTGACCCTTATTAGTTTTTAACAAGGGTTCAAACTTCTGAGGCATGTGTGGGGTAAAATGCCCACCCCTAGTTAATTACATTCAAATAGCCATTTAGATCCAAATTTTGGCATAAATTGTGCAGTACACCAATAAGGATCCTACAATAGCACATGTGCATCATAAATAAGTTCACTAATCACACATCCGTGGGACATTTAATCGAAATTGTTGATAAAACAGCTTATTATGCATTTAAAAGGAATTGACCCATAATTACAGGTGATCCATAATTATGTAATGGCTGTACATTGTTCACGAACAATAAAACTTGACAGTCAACCGTGCACGCAAGTATATGTGCACAATTTGGCATCCTGGCGTTAGCTGTAGCTAGTGGCGCGTTTTACCCCGCATTAAAACTAAAATGCTGAAAATCAAACATTTTTTCAAATTTGAATTTTTGAGTAGTAAAACATAAAACTGGTTTATGGTTTCTTCCATTTGGAAGAAAACATGTTAGTGCTTCATGTTAGTGCCAAAAAAATGTGTATTATAAAGTGTTTCGTGGTTAAAATTTGACTCTTCCTTAACGTGGGCGTCTTACCCCCAGTTCCCCTATTTTGGACACCTCCTATTTTGAGCGTTCTAGGTGAATGTTAAGAGATTGGCTGCCTAATGCTTCTTTATTGAACATTTTTCATTGCAATAAGGCATTTAAGTTTCTTACAATTCTTATTTTTATGATTTTGGGGTGAAAATTGTATGTGACTGTGAAGTGTATGTCGTCTTGCATACCTGTGCATTTGAGGGGTTTTAGTGAAATAATTTACATTTTTGATAATTTTGATGTAAATTCGTTATTGTTAAGCGTATTTTCAACGTAAGTCATCAGAATAGGGTCTGTTTGATTAAATAATCCATATTGAGAAGTATCCACTTTAATTAGTTCTCTGGAACAAGACATATTTTGCCGTGCATGTCCAAATTATATACATGTCCAAATTATATTTTTTACCCTAATGCGTTATTACATTCGTACACACTAAGAATAAATCGCAGCATTCTATAAAATTTCATCGAAATCTCAACAGCAGATTTTTCGGTGAACTGTTCGGTGGTTTTTTGATTCACCGAATAATCTGTAAAAACTTAAAACGCTCATCAGTAAAATTCACCGAACGTTTCGGTTACTTTTTTACTGATTTTCGGTGGTTTACTTGTTGGTTTCACAGAACTTTCGGTGTTTTTCCTCAAATTTACGGTAATTTTTCATTAGGATTTTTTACGGTTCACCGAATTATTCGGTGTTTTTTTTTGGAGTTTTCTAGGAAAAAAAAATCAGCAATAAATTCAATATCTGTTACATTTGGTAAAACATGCAATATTTATTCCAACATTCAACTGTAAGCAACCTATTTTTCACTATGGAGTTTGACAGGTTGGATTGTGCCTCCTTACGTGGAGCATAAATTCATGCTCCAGCCAAAATATTCACCAACACAGTCGTGAAATTTGAATGTTTACATTTTTACGAGGGATATCGGTGAAAAACGCCTACATCACATTAGATCTCATGAAAGTGTTGATCATGAAAAAGCGACTGTTTCGTCCGGGTTCGGACCCAACGTTGTGTCTAATGTCGTTTTCGTTTATTCCTAGAACGAACCTAGTTTCACCCTAGATCCGCCCTGACTGCTGTCAAAACGTTCGGTTATTCAATCGAGTCGGATCTGGATCCGCCCCAGATCCGACCCAAACAGAGCGAGGTTCGCTCTGCCGATTTTTTCCGATCCAACCCGAGCGGGGTCCATCTGTCAAAATGGATGTAAACAAACCAGCAAAACAAAATGTGAAAATCAAAATTTCTGCTTTTACGAGGAAATAGGAAGTTAAAAACTTTCATTGTCGTAATTTGCATAAACTAATTAGTGTGCTAACTAACATGTTAACATTCAATTATGCGCAAAACAGAAGAATTTTACGAAAATGTGCAACTGACAGTTCGATTGATTTTCATAATGTTTACATGTTGACTCGTTTAGGGTCGGATCCGGATCCGTTTTCATTCGGTTATTGCGAGTCAGGGTCAGCTCTGACTCAGGTTCAAAACCGAAAACGACATAAGATGAGAGGAGGGATCCAGGCAACGACGAAAGCAACTACTGTTTCAAACTATATATTTGCCATCGAGACAGACGGCGTGTCTGCTCGATGGGGAACGATGAAACTTATACCTAAAGTACAAAATGCTGTTGCCTTTTATAGGCGACACAGTACGGAGATGAACTACAAAATAAAACACAAATAAATCTATAGCCGCGCGCGCCGCAGTGCGCTGGATACAGCATACACCAGTGCTTCCCAAACTGTGCGCCGCGGCGCCCTGGTGCGCCGTGAACATCTCTCAGGTGCGCCGCAGGCTCTTGGGAAAAAACACAAAGAACAAACTCTTATTATTGAAGGCAGAATTTTTAGCTGTTTTTGTATTGTTTTGTAAAACTAGTGTCAAATCAAACCCTTTTTTGTATTCGATACCAATGTTTTGGCTTTTTTGTGGAAGACTTCAAAAGAAAGTCATTCAAAGGGGTTTTCCCTCTTCAAAAATTTTCAATTAAGGCGAAACTGGAAACATTTTCTCATTTTTTCGGTTTTTGATTTTTTTTATTAAATAACGAAGCAATATTTTCAAAATCGGTTTTCGTGCACATGTAGAGTATGGGTCAAGGTATCTTCTGAATTTTTTTGAGGTGGAAAATGTTTTCCATTTTTGCAGAAACCATTTTTTTTGTAGAATTTTGTTCAAAAATGGTTTCTGCAAAAACGAAAAATATTTTCCACTACAAAAAAAGAAGATACCTTGATCCATACTCCACATGTGCACGAAAACCGATTTTGAAAATATTGCTTCGTTATTTAATAAAAAATCAAAGACCAAAAAGTGAGGAAATGCTTCCAGTTTCGCCTTAAATAGTAAATATTCCAATCTACGAATGTTTTCCGGAATTTATTATGTCCTCATGAAACATTTAGATTTTTACAAAATCTAAAATATCCGAAATTTTTAAAATTTTCGTAGGTCTCTCAAATTGTTGGACTTTTTATGATTCGGCTTAGTTTTCGATTTTATCAATAGCTTGTAATTCAAAGTAGGTATTTCCAGAAACTGTTTTGAAGTTCTTTCCATAATACTATCATCTATAAGTATTGTCAATCTCCAGGTCTTCGTGCTGTGTCAAACATTTCGGGACGATATTTTTACTTACATCACTATCATAACTTGTTAGTTTTTCTCTATGATTAAGATTTCCTCCTATAGACTGGTTTAGCCCCTTATCGTGAAAAATCTGCGATGATTTATGTGTCGATTTCATGCATGATTCTGAAACCGCTTTTTTTGAGTTGTTGAGTTGAGTTTTTTAAGTACCGAATACAAAAACATTACCCTTCACCGTCACTGTCAGCCGTTCTGACAGGCTCTGAACAATTCATTTTTAAAAGTTTTTCAATGCAATCCTTCAGAAATCTAAAATTTGTGTTAAGTTCTGCGAATCTTTAAGCAATTTTTCTTTTTTTTATTATAAAAAAGCATGACATTGAAGGCTTTTTTGCGATTTATATTTATAATTTTGAACTGCAGGTGTTCAAATTATTAAAATTCTTTGTAAAAAGTTGTTGGTGCGCCGCGAAAATTTTGAAAATTTCAAAAGGCGCCGCGGTAGCAAAAAGTTTGGGAACCTCTGGACGGTGCCTACCGTGTCGTCGGGCTGACGGGTTGAGCCATACAATGCGCAGCGTGTTTCAATGAAACAATTCACACGCTGCTGGGACGTGGTTGAACAGCGCTTGTGCCGCTGCCGGTGCGAGATACAACAGCGACATTAATTGATAATTTTTAATTTCAGAGTGTAGATGTTTGGGTAAAGTTCCTACATAAAGTGGGAATCGCTTGTGAAAAGACACACAACACCTCTTTTTGCAAACTTTGTTCGCCAAAGCGCGTTTTTCTTATTTTCTCCAGCTGCTGTATTCAGTGAATGTTGGTATTAGTGAGCACTGGTTGCGCATGATAAGCGGCAACCAAATCAGATCACCGTAGCACCCCCGTGGTAAGCACATATTACGAAGGCAAAATGAGGAATTCCACGGAGTCATGTCAGTCGATCCTGAGCGACCATTTCAAAAATATCTGAAACTTTGCACAGTTTTTCAATTTCATCTAAATCGCCATTTTTCGATATTAAACCTTCATATTCACTCACGACTAACTTTTCAAAAGGGTGTATGCGAAAATAGTTCAGAAATATTCTAAAAGCTGTACAGCAAAAACGGATTGTTCGATTGTTATGAATTTTTCAGCAAAGTTAGATAACTAAATGATGATTCCTTAGAAAATATACACTGTAAAAAATTTCTTTTTTTACTTTAAAAAAATATGATCTTTGTCACAAAAACTCAAATATCTCAAAACCCTATCTTTTTACCAACGTCAATTTTTTAGGGGAAATGGCCCATTATATCAGCTATCTACCATCAAATTTTGGTGATGGTAAACTGATAAACAAAAAAGTTATGACATTTCAAACATTTCACAATTTTTACATTTAGTAACAAAAAAAATTTTTTTCTGTGTAAATTATTTCGAGAATTATATTTTGATGCTGATTTTATTGTAAAGGCTACCGCCTGAATTAAACAAGTTGTTTTCATGATATTTTTGTTTGATTATTCATAATTACTTTAGTATCTATTTGAAACTTAGACGCGATCCAGTGTTGTGATCAAAAACATTGAGAGTGTCATACTTTTTATTGTACGTGACTGGTGAAAAAATCCCTTGATAGTGTTGAAAAGCTGATGATTATAAGAAAAATGGAATTAAACTTATTTTTAAGAGAAAAGCTGTATAATAAAAGTTTTATATACGCGTATACGTCTAGTTTATCTGCAAAAAAAAATTACCTCTTAAAGAACAGACTTTATGATCGGAAGAATGTGAGTAACTTCAACAACAACAAATGCATGAGAGGTACATACCATAGACAAACAGACGAAACGCCTAGAACAATTTTCGTGAAAATCCATCGCCCAATTCACACTAACACCACCGACGAACCGACGTGACAGTGGTGATTCAAAAGTGTCCCCCCCAAATTTAACGGTCGACCACCGAAGCGAGCGATCGCTTCTGTCAAATCAGCGCAGACGCGAACCGTTTCCTATATGAACACATGGGGGTTCGGTGTCGAGCTACCAAACCATCGCGGGCCGTTATAGAGGTGGCGATAGTGTTCGCTTATTTTTCATCATGGCGTCACGGACAACAAATTTGAATTTATTTGTTCTAGCTGTCACGTCGGTTCGTCGGTGCTAACACCACCTGGTGGAAATGTTTCACGAAACACTGCGTTGTGCAATATCGTCATCAGAAGGCGCTAGTGTGAAACGTCAAACGCACGATGGGCGCTCTTCTGGTTATGAAAGCCACAACTAAGATTCAAAATGATCGTTAAAGGCGTGGTCAATGAAAATTTCATCAGTGTTACGTTTGTGTGTCTGTATACATACCATGACAATGCTCACGAAAAAGCAAAGAAATACTTCGCTATGGATATTAAAAATTTATTAGTAATTTTTTTCTTCAGCCAAGCAAACAACACCAAACTAGTCAATTAAAACTAATAAGTGATTTTGTTTATTATAATCTAACGAACAACATGAACAGTCGCTTTCTCAAAGGTCTTCAACTCAACGCTGTCTTGTAGACCGTTTGATGAAAAAAATGTTCAAAAGAGTTACGAAATCTCACCGAGAGCACCATAGATAAACTGAAAGAGACTGGTTATGCCCAAATGCCCACATTGAATACAAATTTACTTGCACGTCCTGCCGTCTAGACTTTGACAAACGAGCCATCTGTATATCATCGGTAAAGCAGGGCGCAGGAAGTTCTAAAACGACAACAACTGAGAAATTGCCAGAAGTGCTAAGTGCAGAGAGTCATGCCACCGCACCATCAGCGACATCTGTTTAAACAATTTAATCACGCCCCTTTTCAAAAATGTTTTGGAATATTCTTCAACATCTATACCCATTTCAATATTTTTAACGTTGCAAAACACGCTTTCAACATTCATCTTGAAGAAGAGGGAAAACACTTGTCCTCAAATGTAACAGCAAATTAATGAATAAGGTACACCGGGGCAAGTTGAAACGGGTGGGGCAAGATGAAACAGTGGGTTAACATGATGTTTTCTAATGATAATAAATAGTTTGATCGCCGTAACGCATAGTTTTTGATTCAAACAATCTTTTAACGAAGGATAAATTATCAAATTGTATTGAAATCTGTTTCAAAACTTCGTGTTTCATCTTGCCCCACCCACCCATTTCAACTTGCCCCGGTGTACCTTAAACGACTAATGCGCGGAGGGCGTGATAAAATCGGAACATTACTGTACATATAACATACATAATACATAATAAAAACAGCTTGTTTTACTCACGCACGGCCATTAACAATAAAATCAGCATCAAACTGCGATTTCCGGCCGAAATAATTTACACTAAAAAAAATATTACTAAATGTGATAATTGTGAAATGTTTTAATTGTCATAACTTTTTTGTTTATTAGTTCATCATCACCAAATTTTTATGGTAGATTGTTAATACAATGGACCGTTTTCCCTAAAAAATTACGTTGGTAAAAAGATAGGGTTTTGAGATATTTGAGTTTTTGTGACAAAAATGATATTTTTTAAGATTAAAAAAGATTTTTTTTCACAGTGTATATTTTCTTAGGAATCACCATTTAGTTATCTAACTTTGCTTAACAATAAAATCAGCATCAAACTGCGATTTCTGCCCGAAATAATTTACACAGAAAAAATATTTACCAAATGTGAAAATTGTGAAATGTTTGAAATGTTATAACTTTTTTGTTTATTAGTTTACCATCACCAAATTTTTATGGTAGATTGCTAATATAATGGACCGTCTTCGCTAAAAAAATTACGTTGGTAAAAAGATAGGGTTTTGAGATATTTGAGTTTTTGTGACAAAAATGATATTTTTTAATGTTAAAAAAGATTTTTTTTCACAGTGTATATTTTCTTAGGAATCACCATTTAGTTATCTAACTTTGCTGAAAAATTCATAGCAATCGAACGAACCATTTTGGCTGTGCAGATTTTTGAATATTTTTGAACCATTTTCACATACACCCTTTTGAAAAGTTAGTCGTGATTCAAAATTAAAATTTGATATCGAAAAATGGCGATTTAGATGGAACTGAAAAACTGTGCAAAGTTTCAGTTCAATAGAAAATCATGAATTAAAAAATTCGCTTAATTTTGATGCTGTTGCTTGGAATCGCTCAAATACAGATTCACAGAACGAAAGGGGTTGTTTTTCTTGCACGATTTTTCTTGCTGGGATGCATCACGGTGATATGTCCGGGCACTTCAATCTGGTAGAAACAGAAGCTAAATAATTGTCTATAATAGTTATTTATGTAACGAGTTGCAAAAAGTTGATTTTTTCAGCACGAGTCATACATTTATCCAACGTGGCTTGCCGAGTTGGATAAATACGAAGAGTGCTGAAAAAATCGAGTTTTGCAACGAGTTCCATACAATTTTATGCAATGATTTTTTCATTATACAACTCATTTGAGTTGCATAATGTTCATAATGCAATTCAAATGAGTTGCATAATGAAGTTTATGCAACTATTTTTCATTATGCAACTTATTTCAGTTGCATAATGAACCGGTACAGAAAAGTAGGTCATTATGATACCGACATAAGTAGTATAAAATAGAAATTATGAC
>NC_085138.1:422093785-422118785 GCF_035046485.1 Aedes albopictus | reverse complement strand
TGAAAGCACTTTAGCATGTAAGTGTATAGATGTTTATAGTAAGTCACTGTGACTTTTGCATAATCTAAAACCTGCCCTGCCGTGACTTTTTTGTTGCTTGGAAGATTCCCTGGAGGACTTATAGTCTCGCTTATTGAAATAATTGCTAATGGAATCGCTGAGTATACTTCTGAAGAAACTGCCGGAGGGATTACTGAAAGAATCCTTGGAAAATTTCCTGGTTCTTGTATGCATCTTACAATTAAATTATCTTCCAATACTATTCGCTGCATAAATTCCTCCAGAAATTGTTGAAATAATAAAAAAAATATCAAGTAATCCTGGAGAAATTCATGGGTACATCCCTGCAAAAGATGACTGAAGAATTTCTGAAATTTCTGAAGGAACTTCTTACTACATTTTTGAAAAGAACCTAAGAGGAATTTCTGAAGATATCACTTGTAGAATTCCACGAGCAATCCCTGGAAGACTTCCAGGAAAAATGCCGTAAGAATTTCCGAAGCAATACCTGGAGTATTATCTAAAACTATATCAAGAGGAATTATTGGATAAACTCTGGGAGGAGTCCTTCGAGAAATTTGTGAAGAAATCTCTTGAGGAATTCCTAGAAGAAATCCTATATAAATTTCATGAGAATTCCTTGGAGTAATTTCTTAAAAAAATCCTGAAAGAATTATGGGAGGGATCCCTAGAAAAGTTTTTGAAGAAATCTCTTAAGGAATTCCTAGAGAGTCTTGGAGGAATTACTGAAGCAACCTCTGAAGAAATTCTTGGAGTAATCTCCTGGTGAAATATCCAGAGGAATTCTGGAAGGAATTTCTGGAGAAATTTCTAGAGAAATCCCTTGAGAAATTTCAGAAGGATTTCCTGGAAGAATCCTTAGAGGAATTTCTGAAGGATTTCCTGGATGAATTTTCGAAGAATTTCCCGGAAGAATCTCTGGAAAAATCTGAAATCTGCAAGATGTCCAGGAGCATTTCCTGGAAGAATTCCTGAAGAAATTCCTGGAGTTATTCCCGGAGGAGTTCCTGGAGAAATTCCTTGATAAAATCCTAAAGGAATACCTGGAGGAATTCCTAGAAGAATTCCTGTGAGAAGTGTTGGAGGAATCCTTGAAGGAATTCCTGGATGAATCTCTAGAGAAATTCTTGAAAGAATTACTGGATGAATTTTTGGAGATATCTCTAAAGGAAATCTGGAAAATTTGTTTTTCTGAAAAAATCCCTTGAGAAATTCCTGAAGGATTTTCTAGAGGAATTTCTGAAGGGATTCCTGGAGAAATTTTCGAAGGAATTACTGAACTAATGCCTAGTGGAATCCTTAGAGAAATTTGTGAGAAATCCCAGGAGGAATTCCTGAAGCAACTCCTAGAGGAATTTCTAGAGGAATTCCTGAAAGTATCCCTGGAAAAAAAATCCTGGAAGGATTTCTGAAGAAATCCCTAGAAGATTCTTAGAGGAATTTCTGAACGATTTCCTGGATGAATCTTTGAAGTATTTCTTGGAGGAATCTTCGAAGGATTTCCTGAAGGAATTCTTGAGAAACGCCCTGGAGAAATTCATGGAGAAATCCCAGGAGGAATCATTGAAACAATTCTTGAAACAATATTTGGAGTAATTCCTGGAGAAATGCCTGAAGGATTCCCTAAAAATACTTAAGGTATTCCTGGAGAATTTCCTGCAAGAATTTTTGAAGAAATTCCTAAAGGATTTTCTGGAGAAATTCCTGGAGAAATTGCTGACATAATTTCTGAAGAATGTTCAGGAGCAATTTTTGTATCAACTCCTGAAGAAATTCCTGGGGCATTTCCTAAAGATTTTTCTGCAGGAGTTCCTGGAGCAATTCCTAGACTAAATCCTAGAGGAATTGCTGGAGATATTTCTGTGAGGATTTCTGGAGGAATATCTGGAAGATTACCTGGAGGAATCCCATAGAGGAATCATTGAAATAGTTATTGGATGAATTTCTGGAGGAATCTCTAAAGGAAGTCTAGGAGATTTTTTTGTAAAAATTTGTTAAAATCTTGAAAAGTTCCTGGAGGAATTTCTAGAGAAATTTCTGGAGGAATACATGAAGAAATCCTCAAGGGAATTTTTGAAAAATCCCTGGAGGAATCCTTAGAGAAATTCGTGCAGAAATCCCCGATGAAGTTTCTGGAAGAGTTCTCTTTGCAGAATTCCTGAAGGGATCGCTGCAGCAATTACTGGAGGAAAATCTGGAAGAATTCCTGAAGGAATCCCTGGAAAAATTTCAAAGGGTCTTCCTAGAGATAATCCTTGAAGAATTTTTGAAGGGATCCCTGAAGGATTTCATAGAGAAATTCTTGGATGAATTTATGACAAAATTTATGGAGGAATTTCTAGATCAATTCCTGTTGAATTTTCTGGAGAATTTGAAGAATGCCTGCATGAATTCCTGGAGGAATATCAGGAGGGATCTCTGAAGGAATCGCTGAGAAGAACCCTGGAAAATTTTCTTCATGAATCCAAGTTGGAATCCCTGGAAAATCCCTGAATAAATTCCTGGAAAAATGCCGAGGAGAATTCGTAGTGGAATTCTTGGAGGAACCCTTGAATAAATTCCTGGAGAAATCTTTGGAGGAATTCCTGTGGGAGTATCTGCAAAAACCCTTGGAGGAATCCCCTGAATAATTACTGGAAAAAATCCTGTAGGAATTCCTAGGGAAATTCCTGATGGAATTCTTGGAGGAATCCCTATAGCAGTTCCTGAAGAAAATTCTAGAGGAATTCCTAAAGAACCCCAAGGAATTCCCAAGAGAATCCCTAAACAGTTCCTGAAGGAAGTACTGAATTTATACCTGGAGGAGTTCCTTAAAGAATTCAAGGAGAAATACCTGAAGGAATCCTAAGAAAAGTTACTGGGGGAATTTTTAAAATAAGTTGTTCCAGAAAGAATCACAGAAGGAATTCCCGAGTGAAGCCTTGGAGAAATTCATGGAGGAGTTTCTGGAAGATACCCTAGAGGAAAGCGTGTAGGGATTTCCTGAGGAATCTCTGGAGAAACTCCTGGAGGAATGTCTACAAGAATTCCTGGAAGCATTTCTGAAGGAATTCCTAAAGGAATATTTTAAAAAATTAGAGACATTTCAGTAGGATTCCTTGGAGGAGTTTTTAGAGGAATCCCTGAAACAATCCCCAGAGAAATCACTGGAAGAATTCTTAGAGGAATTCCTGAACAAATTCGTGGAGAAATCCCATGATAAGTTCCTCAATAAATCACAGATGGAATTCTTGGAGAAATCCTGAAGTAATTCTAGAAAGAGTGGATGAACTTTTGGATGAATCCCTGTAGCAGTTCCTGAAGGAATCCCTGCAGGCGTTCTTGTAGAAACCCCAGGATGAATCCTGGAAGAAATTCCAAGAGGCATTCCTAAGGGAATCCATATAAAGTTCCTGGAGAAAGTACTGGATTAATTCCTGGAGGAATTCCTGAAAGAATTCAAAGAGGAAGTCCAAAAGAAATTCTTAAAAGAGTTCCTGGGGAATTCTTGGAGGAATTTTTAAAATTATTCCTGCAGTTGTTCCTGAAATAAACACAGAAGAAATGATCTCAGGATGAATTCCTGAAGAAATTCAATGAGGAATCTCATAAGCAATCTCATGAGGATTTTTTTTTATCTGTATTATTGACGGTTTTCCCCCTTATCGAACGCGACGATTTGAATCCGTCGCGAATGAAACCGTCGCCAGAGTCGTCGCAGCCAATCAGCAGGCAGGAGTCTGACGTTTATCCGATCTCACTAACACAAGCAGCATCAGAGGTGGTGCTTGATTCGTTGCGATGATTCAGAAATGCCGACTGGAAGTTGGCAGCGCGTTTTGTTATGAAAGCAACATACAATAACGAGATTTTTAGTCCTTGGCTCTTATATACACGTGATTGCTTTGAAACAATATAACACAAGGATTGTCACGTTGAGTGTAAAGTTCGAACCAGATATACAACATCTCTGTATTGTACGTAATTTTGTGAAGATTTTGTAGTTTTGATGATTCACACTTCTCACAAATGCTTTGTAAAAGTTTTCCTATGTGCACGTGATTATTTTCAAGCAATAAAACACAAGGATTGTCGCGATGAACGTAAAGTTCGAACTGAAAATACGAATTCCCTGTATTATACGTGATTTTGTGAAAATTTTGTAGTTACTAAAACACACACTTTTCACAATCGATTGGAAGAAGTTTTATAATGTACACGTGATTGTTTTCAAGCAATAAACACAAAGTTTGTCGAGATGGACGTGAAGTTCAAACTGAAAAGACACATTTCCTGTAATATACGTGGTTTTGTGAAAATGTTGTAGTTCTTAAAATACACACTTTTCACAATCGTTCGGAAAAAGTTTTCTCATCTACACGTGATTGTTTTCAAGCAATAAAACACAGGGGTTGTCGCGATGAATGTACAGTTCAAACCGAATATACAAATTTTCTGTATTATACGTAATTTTGTGAAGATTTTGCAATTTTATGATTCACACTTGTCCCCATGTATCTGTAGATGTATTCTTATGTACATGCGATTATTTTCAAGCAATATAACATGGGGATTGTCGCGATGAACGTAAAGTTCAAACTGAAAATAAAAATTCCCTGTATTATACGTGATTTTATGAAACTTTTGTAGTTTCTAAAATACACACTTTTCACAATCGTTCTGAAAAAGTTTTCTCATGTACACGTGATTGTTTTCAAGCAATAAAACACAGGGGTTGTCGCGATGAATGTAAAGTTCAAACCGAATATACAAATTTTCTGTATTACACGTAAATTTGTGAAGATTTTGTAGTTTTTATGAATCACAGTTGTCCTCATTTATCTGTAAATGTATTCGTATATACACGTGATTGTTTTCAAGCAATATAACATGGAGATTGTCGCGATGAACGTGAAGTTCAAACTGAAAATACTAATTTCCTGTATTATACGTGATTTTATGAAAATTTTGTAGTTTCTGAGATTCATACATTTCACAATCGTTTGGAAAAAGATTTCTCATGTGCACGTGATTGGTTTCAAGCAATAAAACACAGGGGTTGTCGCGATGAATACAAAGTTCAAATCGAATATACAAATTTTCTGTATTATACGTAATTTTGTGAAGATTTTATAGTCTTAAATAATGAGTATCTCCATATATTTCTTTGCAATAATTTTGCTTTATTAATATGGGCAATTCAACATTAAAATAAGCGTGGAAACTAATTTACATTCGGAATGGCTCCAGAAAAACAGTATTTTTTAAGGTAACGGCTGAGATATTAGCAGTTGAAAAATACCGTTCCCACTGTTTTGAGGCATGGCAGTTGGTGTAAGTGATTTATAGCATGGCAGTGGGAGTGTTAAAAAATAATGCAATACACAATTCAAATCAATTGTAGCCAAAACATTGTCGTCTGTCTAGATGTTATTTTGGGGAAAATATGCTAGAAGAAAACTGTTTTTGATTCCGAGAAAATATGGGGGGAACAAGTCTCTCCAGGGATCAAGTCTCCTCAGTCTCCCCTATGTAGTCGATGAAAGTTTTTCAATCTTTTTTGTGTTACAGCTTAAACCTAAGGCTTTCATATGCAGCTTCGTTTGAGGTTTTATATTCACTACAAAAAATATGAAAAATTTGCTTATGCAGTTGACGGTATTTGGAAAATCACCGTATTTTTAACATATAATCTGCCAAACGTTTTCTACCAATAAAAGTGCATTAACTGAACGAAAAATGCATAGGACCTACTCTTTATATGTTGTTTAGGTCCTGTATAAAAATATTACATTAGGAGAGTTTAAAAAAGTTGAAAACACTTGGCACTTTTATTGATCAAAATATGATAAATTTCCAAATAATACTCTGAATATATACAGATTTTTCATATTTTTTGTAGTGAATATAAAACCTCAAACGAAGCTGCATATGAAAGCCTTACGTATAAGCTGTAACACAAAAAAGATTGAAAAAGTTTCATCGACTACATATTGAGATATAATGTTTTAAAAATGTGTTCAAGAATCCTAAAAGTTTTACTTAAAGTTCTATAACTTTCTGAAAACTTATTCGATCTCGCTCAAAATTTTACCAATGGAGCTGCAATGTATGGTTTATGATTGGTCAAAATTTCAGCGTTTTTGATTGACGTATAAAAAAGTTATAAACATTTGAATGAAAAAATATGTTGACCAAAAAATTACTGTACGGACAATTGTTTGATACACTGTACATGACGGGCAACAACCACTACACGCTAACATTCTCCCAACTGACTGTAAGGACTTGGCCGGCGCCGGTACTGATGAGCTGCTTAAATTGCACTTTGAGAATAAGTGAAATTAGAGTCTGCTTATATCAGGGTGCCGCAAAGACGACTAATAATTCTTAACCTTCATCCAGCCAACGTACATTTTCCACCTTCGGAAAAGCACAAAAATTGTCATAACTTTTTTGTTCTCCGATGGATTTTGATGAAATTTTCACAACTTCCCGAAAAACTCTTCTAGTTTATGATGTCGGGGACATGGGTGCCTGGTCCACATGGTTCCGGAGTTATTCCTGATTGTCTTGGGGTACCAAAATTGGCCACATACTTTGCGCAACGTATATCTCAAGATCCCGATGAGGTAGAAGTATAGTGTCTTCGGCGAATTTGTTCAGCAGGTTAAGAACTAACTGGCAAGGGCGACTTTGGTTCGCGATTCGGCCGCTAGGCGGCGCCAGTGTCAAAAATATGCATACCCTCATATCTCAGAAACCTGATAAGATAGAATGATGCTGTTTTTGGCAAAATTCTTCAGCAAGCTCAGAAGTATCTGATAGTAAAGTCTTCGGTTTGGGATATATCCGCTAGGTGGCGCCTTATGTCTGAAAAATTCAAACACGTACATATATCTCGATACCCTAATGAGGTACAAGCATGCCGTTTTCAGCAAAGTTTATCAGCAGGCTGAGAACTCTCTAGCAATGGCGTCTTTGGTTCGAGAATCGTCCGCTAGGTGGCGCCAGGATAAAAAATCTTCAAACTTCTATATCTCAGAATCCTGATAAGATAGAATGATGCCGTCTTCAACAAAGTACTTCAGCAAGCTAAAACTGACTGATAGTTGAGTCTCATATTTCCGTAAATCTCGCCTAGGGCGCTGTCCATAAACTACGTAGACTCTGATAGGGGGAGGGGTGGGGTTGGTTCTGGTCAAAGTCTACGGTCCATACAAATTTCGAAAATTTTGTATGGACGAAGTCTTCGGGAGGGGAGGGAGGGGGGTTCTGAGATAACCAAAATAGAGTCTACGTAGCGTATGGACGATAGGTACGATTATCAATTAACCATGTTTTCGGTAGTTTACACTGCATTTTTTTGTTGGAGATATGGTTACTTACCAAATCGTAGGTATTATGATGGACAGCAGCGGCATGCTGAACGGTACTCTCCTAGCGTTGCGCCCAACATTTCTTCAAGTTAGGACGTCTTTAGGCTGGCTTACCCACTGTCGTACCATGATGCCAAATATCTTCCCTAACGGCTTTGAAAAAGGCCGTTCGTTTGCTCATAGATGGTTATTGATGGATTTTGGTGAGAATGGCGATTGGTGAATCGTCATGTGGATTGATGTTCAAGTCGATGGACGTTGATGGAACAAGTTTCGATTAAATGAACGTAATCCTGAAGGATGGATGAAGTCGGTCGATGAGGCTGTGGAGTGGAATGTGAAATTATCACTTATTAATATTATTATTCTTACTAAATCAATAGATCTATGAAGGCTCGTTAATAATAATCATAACGAGTATTTTTTTATATATATTCGGTTGCTCCCATTAAAGACACAACCATTTCAGCGAACTCCACCAATTTGGTCAATTTTTGTCTCTGTTTGCCTACGGCAAACGCAAAGCGAGAAAAAAAAATGTGAATCCATAACTGTAGTGAAATTGAAACGTAAACATTTGCGTAATTATTCGATTTTTAAGGCTATATGTGGTAGTTATTGATAGTCTACATCTGTTTGCTTCCATCTGATGAGCCATTGGCAAAGGTCAGTTGGAACATCTGTAATTTTCGGCTACTTTTCATCTGGTATGACGGGAATTAAAAATATGACGAAGTCGATTTCTACCCTACATGCAAATTGATTTTCAAACACTGACCGGTAAATGAAAAACTAATAAAATTGAGCACACAGTGAATTTAGGTGTATTGTTCAATACACTATCGCCAAAACCTATGGCCAGGTCAAATTTCTATCGAATTCGTTTATTTCGTTGTTGAGGCTATGCCGCCATGAGCCTCTGGGTCTGCCTCTGCTGCGATGTCCTGCTGGGTCTCAATCTAACGCTTGCTAGCAGATTTCGTTTCCGCCCTTGCGTAGAGTGTTGCCATCCCACCTCCACTTTTGCTCCCGAATTTCTGTTACTATTGGCTTTTGATGACATCGCCGATGGAGCCCCTCGTAGGAGATCCAATTGTCAGGCCACCATGTACGAATTAGGTATATACCGCAGACATCTATTGATGAAGACCTGCAGCCGTTGAGTGTTCTCCGCTGATACAGACCAAGTTTCACTGGCGTACAGCAGTACAGATTTCACGTTTGGTTTGTGGTGCGTCGACCAATGTGGTTGTTTTTCCAAACATTTCTTAAAGTTGCTAGAAACTTGTTCTCACCTTCTTGATCCTTGCAACTGTGTCGATCTAGGTACCGCCATCGGCCGCCATTTGGCTACCGAAATATTGAAAGCTTTCAGCATTCTCCACTGCTGGTCTAGCTACCGTGAAACTGGAAGGGTTGACGATTTGGTTTTGTTGACGTCGGTGATAAAACCTACCGTCAAATAGCGATCGGCAAGATCATCGAGCTTACTCTTTATACCAGAGTGCCGTTGAGCTAAGAGAGTAACGTCATCAGACAGTTCGAAGTTATTTAGGTGCTCCATGGTAATGGGCTGCCACAGCAACCCACGATTTGGTTCATGATCAATCGTATCTTCCAGGATCTTGTCGATTACTCCAGCAACTCATAGGGCACTGCATGAAATTCTCTCCTTCTCTTTCACTCTTACAGGGATTTTGTAAACAACAAAGCCAAGAAACGTCAAAATCCCATACAAAATCAAAACAGTGCAGTGCCCTATAGTCCGAGTTTTCGGAACCGATGATGAAGCCGCCCATGAGGATCATGAAGTCACCTTTTGGAATGTTATCCACGACGTTTCGACACGGGGCAAATAAAGAACGTCGTTTGTTCAATAAATGACTGCGTAGCCAAACATAATCAATTCCACCAAACAGTCGATTTATCATCAGTAAATTCTGATATTCTCAAAACGTTGCACGTGAATTCCTCCAGGAGTTCCTTGGAAATTTCTACAGCAGTTCCTCGGGAATTCCTCCTCCAGGAGTTCCTCGGGAACTCATCCAGCAGTACCTCGGAAATTTCTCCGAAAGTTCCATGGACATTTGTACAGGTGTTTCTCGGGAATTCCTCCTGGAATTCGGGATTTCCTCTAGAACTGCCCAGTGAATTCTTCCGGAGTTCCTCAAAGAGTTTCACGAGATCCTTGGGAATTCCTCCAGGAGTTCTTCGGGAATTCATCCAGCAGTACTTCAGAAATTTCTCCAAAAGTTCCTCGGGAATTCCTCCAGGAGTTCTTCGGGAATTACTCCAGGAGTTTCTCGAGAATTCCTCCTCCAGGAGTTCATGAGATATTCCTCAAGGAGTTTCGCGGAAATTCCTCCAGGAGTTCCTCGGAAGTTCAAGAAGTTCCTCGAGAATTCCTCCAGGAGTTCCTCGAGATTGCCTCCTCCAGGAGTTCCTCGGAAACTCATCCAGCAGTAATGCGGGAATTTCTCCAAAAGCTCCAGAAGCTCTACGTGAGTTCTACCAGGAGTTCCTTAGGAATTTCTGATCCTTGTTATTTTTCCAGGTGTTACCTGTCGATGCATCCAGGAGTTCCCAGGATATTCCTCCAGGAGTTTATTGAGGATTCCTCCAAAAGTTTCATGGGAATTCCTTCAGGAATCCCAAGGATCCTCAAGGAGATCCTCGGAAATTTCTCCAGGAGTTCCTCGGAAGTTTGTCCAGAAGTTCCATGGAAATTCCTCCAGGGGTTTCTCAGGAATTCCTCAAAGAGTTCCTCGGGAATTTCTCCAAGAATTTCCTAAGGAATTGTTCCTGAATTTCCTTGGGAAATTTTCCGGGAGTTGATCGAGACTTCCTCCAAAAGTTCTTGGAATTTTCCAAGGAGGTCCTCCAGGAGAAATTCCTCCAGGAGCTTCGTGGGAATTCCTTCAGGAGTATTATTTGAGAATTCCTTGAGTAGATCCTCGGGAATTCCTCCAGAAGTTCCTTGGGAATTTTTTCCGAAGTTCCATGAGAATACCTTTAGGAGTTCCTTGGGAATTCCTCCAGGAGTTCCTTGGGAATAGCTCCGTCTGAAATTCCTCCAGAAGGTTCTCGGGAATTCCTCCAGGAGATCCTCAGGAATCGCTCCAGGAGTTCGTCTAAAATTCTGAAAGAATTTCCTGGAAAAGAGCTCCTGGAGCAATTCCCGAGGATCTCCTGGAAGAATTCCCGAGAAACTTCCTACAGCAATTCCTCCAGAAACTCCTCCAGGAATTCCTCCTCGATATCCAGGAATCCGGGAGTTTCTCCGGAGAATCCTTAAGGAATTCCTCCGGAGATTCGGATTCTTCCAGAAAATCCTCCGTGTATTGCACTGATTCCTCTAGAAATTCCTCTGGAGATTCCTCCAGGAATTTCTCTGGATATTCCTCCAGGAATTCCTCCTGGGATTCCTCCGGGAATTCCTCCTGGGATTCTTCCAGGGATTCCTCCTGAGATTCTTCCAGGAATTCCTCCTGGGATTCCTCCAGGAATTCCACCGGGGATTCCTCCAGGAATTCCCTCGGAGATTTCTCCAGGAATTCCTCTGGAGATTTCTCCAGGGATTCCCCCAGGGCTTTCTCCAGGAATTCCCCCGTGGATTTCTCCAGGACTTCCCCGGGGATTCTTCCAGGAATTCCTCCAGGTACTACTTAAAGTTTTCCGAAAATGCCTCCGGGGATTCCTCAAGGGATTATTTTAGGATTTCCAGCGGAAATCCCTCCAAGATTTTCTTCAGAAACTCCTCCAAAAATTCCTCCGGAAATTTCTACAGAAATTTCTCCAGCGATACTTCAAAAAGTTCCTCAGGGTTTTCCACCAGGAATTTCTCCGGAGATTGCTCCAGAAATTCCTGCGGGGGTTCTCACAGGATTTTCTTCGGGAATTTCTCTAGTGATTCTTCCAGAAATTTTGCCGAGGAAATCTTCAGGAAGTCCTCAGGGATTCCTCAAGAGATTTCTCCGGAGATTCCTCTGGAAATTCCTCCGGGGATTTCTTCCATAAGTTCCCGTGGAGTTTTCCAGGAATATCATAAGGGATTACTCCACGAATTCCTTCGGGTGGAGCGGACCTGGTGTGGTGGTTAGAACACTTGACTATCACGCCGAGGACCTGGGATGGAATCCCACTCCCGACAAACTCGCAAAAAATGTGAGTTCTTCCTTCGGAAGGGAAGTAAAGCGTGGGTCCCGAGATGAACTAGCCTAGGGCTAACAATCTCGTTAATACAGATAAAAAAAAAAGAAATTCCTTCACGCATTACTGTAGTAATACTTCCAGGAATTCCTCCAGGAACTCCTACGGGGATTCTTCCAGAAATTACTTCAAAGATTCCTCCAGGAATTCCTCTGATGATTCGTTCAGTAATTCTTCCAGGAATTTTTCTAGATATTTTTCCGGGAATTCCTCCAGGAATTTCTCCGATGATTACTTTATGAAGTCCTTCGCGAAGCCACCGGGGATTCCTCCAAAATTTCCTCCGGAGATTCCTTCAGGAATTCCTTCGGGGATTCCTCCAGGGATTACTTCAAGGATTTCTTAAGAAATTTCTTCCGAAGATTACTTCAAAAAGTGCTCCGTGCATTCATCCAGGAATTTCTCTGCGGATTCCTTCAGGAAGTTTTGCTCGAATTAACCCGTGGATTTCTTGAGGAAATCCTCCGAAGATTCCTTCCGGAAGTGCTCCGCGAATTCCTCCGAGGATTCCTCCAAAAATTTCTCCAGGAAATTCTTCCGAGCATTCATGTAGGAATTTATGGAAGATTTCCTGAAAGAAAGAGACGAACCATCCAAGGGCTGGAAGTCTCTGTAATATAGTTATATCAATCAATCAATCCTGGAAGAAATCCTGGAGTAGTTCGTAGAAAAAAATCAAAGAGGAATTGCTGTAAAAAAATCTGGAGGGATTGCAGGAAAAAATCCTCGAGGAATTCCTGGAAAAACTCCTGGAAACAATCCTGAAGGCATTCCTGGAAGAGTTCCTGGAAGAATTCTTGAATGAAATCCTGAAGGCATTACTGGAGGAATTTCTGGAAAAGGTCCTGGAGGAATTCCATGAGGAAATCCTGAAACAATTTTTGGGGGAATCCCCTGAGAAATTTCAGGAGGAATCCCCGCAAGCATTCCTGGAGGAATCTTCGAAGGAATTTCTGGAGGAATCCCCGGAAAAAAATCTGGACGAATATCCGGAGTAAATCCTGCAGGAATCCTCAGAGGCATTGCTGGAAAAATCCCCAGGAAGAATTGCTATAGAAATCTGGAGGGATTCCTGAAAGAATTCATGGAGGGATTCCTGGAAGAATTCCTAATGGATTATTTTCTTGAAGAAATCCTCGGAGGAATTCTTGGAGGAATTCTTGGAGGAATCCCCGAAGGAATTTGTTGAGGAATCTCCGCAGAAATTCCTTGGGGAATCTCCGAAGGAATTCCAAGAGGAATCTCCAAAGAAAGAATTCCTGTAAGAACCCCCTAAGGAATTCCTGGAGGAATCTCCGAGAGAATTCTTGGAGGAATCTGCGATGGAATTCCAGGAGGAATCACCGGAAGAATTCTGTGAGGAATCCAGGAAGTAATTCCTGGAGGAATCCCTAAAAGCATTACTTACGCATAGGACCTCTTGAAGAAATCCTTGGGATTCCTGGAGAAGTCCCTGAAGGAATTCCTGGAAGAATCCTAATCTCCGATGGAATTCTTGGAGGAATCTCCGATTATTGTTATTGTACTATATCTTATTAAAGAAACTTTACCAGATAAGTTGACATTCGAGTCCACAATCTCCGATGGAATTCCTGAAGGAATCCACGGAAAAATTCTTGAAGAAATCCTCGGAGGAATTCCTGGAGGAATCCCGGAAGGAACTCGTAGAGGAATTCTTGAAAGAATTCCTGTAGAATTTTGCGAAGGACTTCTTGATAGAATCCTCGGAGGAATTCCTGGATGCCCCCGAAAGCATTCTTGGAGGAACTCCCGTATGTATTTCTGAAGGTGTCTCTGAAGGAATTCCTTTGAAAATTCCCGAAGATATTTCTTTAAAAATTCCTGAAGGAATTCCTGGAGGAATTTGCGGAGGACTCCTGAAGGAATCTTTGAAAGAATTCTTGGACGAATCTCCGATGGATTTCCTGGAGGAATTTCTTCAGGAATCCCAGGAATCCACGCTGAAATTCCTGGAGGAATCCCTAAAAGAATTTCTTTGGCAAAGGACTTCTTGAAGAAATCCTTGGGGGTATTCCTGGAGCAGTCCCTTAAAGAGTTTCTTGAGAAATCCCTGAAAGAATTGCTGGAGGAATCCCTGAAAAAAATCCTGGAGGAATCCCTGAAAGAATTCCTGGAGGAATCCCTGAAAGAATTCCTGGAGGAATCCCTGAAAGAATTCCTGGAGGAATCCCTGAAAGAATTCCTGGAGGAATCCCTGAAAGAATTCCTGCAGGAATCCCTGAAAGAATTCCTGCAGGAATCCTTGAAAGAATTCATGGAGGAATCTCTGAAAGAACTCTCGGAGAAATCCCCGAAGGACTTCTTGAAGGAATCCTCGAAGGACTTCTTGGAGGAATCCCCGAGGGACTTCCTGGAGGAATCCCCGAGGGACTTCCTGGAGGAATCCCCGAGGGACTTCCTGGAGGAATCCCCGAGGGACTTCCTGGAGGAATCCCCGAGGGACTTCCTGGAGGAATCCCCGAGGGACTTCCTGGAGGAATCCCCGAGGGACTTCCTGGAGGAATCCCCGAGGGACTTCCTGGAGGAATCCCCGAGGGACTTCCTGGAGGAATCCCCGAGGGACTTCCTGGAGGAATCCCCGAGGGACTTCCTGGAGGAATCCCCGAGGGACTTCCTGGAGGAATCCCCGAGGGACTTCCTGGAGGAATCCCCGAGGGACTTCCTGGAGGAATCCCCGAGGGACTTCCTGGAGGAATCCCCGAGGGACTTCCTGGAGGAATCCCCGAGGGACTTCCTGGAGGAATCCCCGAGGGACTTCCTGGAGGAATCCCCGAGGGACTTCCTGGAGGAATCCCCGAGGGACTTCCTGGAGGAATCCCCGAGGGACTTCCTGGAGGAATCCCCGAGGGACTTCCTGGAGGAATCCCCGAGGGACTTCCTGGAGGAATCCCCGAGGGACTTCCTGGAGGAATCCCCGAGGGACTTCCTGGAGGAATCCCCGAGGGACTTCCTGGAGGAATCCCCGAGGGACTTCCTGGAGGAATCCCCGAGGGACTTCCTGGAGGAATCCCCGAGGGACTTCCTGGAGGAATCCCCGAGGGACTTCCTGGAGGAATCCCCGAGGGACTTCCTGGAGGAATCCCCGAGGGACTTCCTGGAGGAATCCCCGAGGGACTTCCTGGAGGAATCCCCGAGGGACTTCCTGGAGGAATCCCCGAGGGACTTCCTGGAGGAATCCCCGAGGGACTTCCTGGAGGAATCCCCGAGGGACTTCCTGGAGGAATCCCCGAGGGACTTCCTGGAGGAATCCCCGAGGGACTTCCTGGAGGAATCCCCGAGGGACTTCCTGGAGGAATCCCCGAGGGACTTCCTGGAGGAATCCCCGAGGGACTTCCTGGAGGAATCCCCGAGGGACTTCCTGGAGGAATCCCCGAGGGACTTCCTGGAGGAATCCCCGAGGGACTTTCTGGAGGAATCCCCGAGGGACTTCCTGGAGGAATCCCCGAGGGACTTTCTGGAGGAATCCCCGAGGGACTTCCTGGAGGAATCCCCGAGGGACTTCCTGGAGGAATCCCCGAGGGACTTCCTGGAGGAATCCCCGAGGGACTTCCTGGAGGAATCCCCGAGGGACTTCCTGGAGGAATCCCCGAGGGACTTCCTGGAGGAATCCCCGAAGGGCAATTTCCGAGGAATTCCTGGAGGAATTTTCGTAGAATACTTGGAGAAATTTTCGAGAAACTCCTGTGGATGTTCTTCAGGAACTCCTGGGGGAATTCCCGTGCAATTTCTTTAAGCATTCCTGAGGAACTCTTGGAGATATGTCAGTGGATTTCCTTGAGGAATTCTTATGAAATTCTCGGAGGTATTCCCAATGAATTCCTGGAGGAATTTCCTGAGAAATCCTGGATGCATTGACAGGAAATTCCTGGGAAAATGGCAAGGAACACCAACAGAAATTTTCTAGGAACTCCTCGAGAAATTCCCGAGGAAATTCTGGTTCTCCGTGGAGCTTCTGGAGGAATTGTAAGAACTCCTGGAGGAATGCTCGATTAACTCCCGGGAAAATTCCCGAAGAGCTTGTGCAGAAATTCCCAAAGAACTTCAAGTAGAATTCTCGAGAATCTCCTGGAGAAATTCCTAAGAAACTTTTAGAGGAATTATCAAGGAACCCCTGGAGAAACTCTCAAAAGACTTTCCGAGAAATTTAGGAAGGTGTTTCCGAAGAACTTCTGCAGAAACTTCCATGGAACTCCTGGAAGAATTTCCAAAACTGCTGGAGAAATTCCTAAGGATCTGCTGAAGTTATTCTCTAGGAGCCCGAGAAACTGCTGGAGGAATTCTCGATGAACTCATGGAGATATTCCCGAGGAATTCCAGAAGGATTTCCTGAGATACTTTTGGAAGAACTCCTGGAGGAACTCCCGAAGAACTCCTGGAGATATTCCGGGGAAGTCCTGGAGGAATTCCCGAGCAACTTCCGTAAAAAATATGCCGAGAAAATGTTAGAGAAATTCTCGAGGAAGTCCTGGAGGAATTCCAAAGAAACTCATTAAAAAA
The DNA here is from genome assembly GCF_035046485.1 of Aedes albopictus. Lineage (NCBI taxonomy): Eukaryota > Metazoa > Arthropoda > Insecta > Diptera > Culicidae > Aedes > Aedes albopictus. Next base: position 422,102,679 of record NC_085138.1, on the reverse strand, counting down.
AATGCCGATGAATTCCTGGAGAAATTTTCGAGGAACTTCTGCTGGAATTTCCGTGGAGCTGCTGGTAGTACTTCTGAGGAATTCCTGGAGGATCAACGACCGGAAAAGTTCCCGACGAACTTCTGCAAGTATTTCTGAGGAACTCTGAAGGATTTCCCTTGAACGTTCTGGAGGTATTCCCGATGCATCCCGCCTTCCGGAATCTTTTGATTTCTTCAAATAAAACCTGATCTATATTTTGGAGCTCTGTTCCAGGTTTTTCCCAGCTTTTTTTCTAGATTCATTAGCCTGCTTCCATAATTACCTATTTCTTTCTTGTACTGATCTCGGTATTGGTACTAGAGATCCTCCCCGGAATCAAAAACCTACTCCGAAAATTTCCTTCGTCCCGGAATCATAAACATTCTCAGAGAACTAATGCTGTTTTGAAAAAAAGCCGCGAAAAAAACCGCACTCATTGCGTTTTGCCGCAGCGGCACCGCCATCTCACCGTCATCTACACAGACACCGAACGGACATGGTGAATGCCCGGGTAGAGGTGAATGGCAAACCAAAAACAAAAGAATAACAAATTTTATTGTCATAACTTATTTTATCATTCATGAGTTCTTCATAAAGAGCTTAAAACAACATGCGAATAGCATAATATGATATTATATCAAAATATGCCATTCGCTTGTCATTTTAAAATTTGGAAGAATAACTACTGAATGTCTTATTTTGCTATCATAACAAATTTTGCAATTGGTGAGATATTGTTGACCTTTTGTGAGTTTGATGAACTCGCAGTTTTGGCAAACAAAACGTAGTCGCCCCGCGACAGCGACAAAAATTGTGCATGCAGCGACCAGCGCCGCGACACACCGGCGACAAGTAACCTGGTAATATGCACTCGCCAGATCACGCTCCACCTGGTCCGCCCATCGTGCTCTCTGCGCTCCACGCCTTCTTGTACCAACCGGATGGTTAGCAAATACCAACTTTGCAGGGTTGTTGTCCGGCATTCTTGCAACATGCCCTGCCCACCGTGTCCTTCCGGCTTTGGCCACCTTCTGGATGCTGGGTTCGCCGTAAAGTACAGCGAGCTCGTGGTTCATCCTTCTCCGCCACACACCGTTCTCCTGCACACCGCCGAAGATCGTCCTTAGCACCCGTCGCTCGAAAACTCCGAGTGCTTGCATGTCCTCCTCGAGCATCGTCCACGTCTCGTGCCCGTAGAGAACCACCGGTCTTATTAACGTCTTGTACATGGTACATTTGGTGCGGGGGTGAATCTTTTTTGACCGCAGTTTCTTCTGGAGCCCATAGTAGGCACGACTTCCACTGATGATGCGCCTTCGTATTTCACGGCTCACGTTATTGTCAGCCGTTAACAAGGAACCGAGGTAGAGGAATTCTTCTACCACCTCGAAAGTATCCCCGTCTATCGTAACATTGCTGCCAAGGCTTGTCCTGTCTCGCTCAGTCCCACCTACCAGCATGTACTTTGTCTTAGCCACATTCACCACCAGTCCGACCTTTGCTGCTTCACGTTTCAGGCGGGTGTACTGTTCTGCCACCGTTCCAAATGTTCTAGCAATAATATCCATGTCATCCGCAAAACAGACAAATTGGCTGGATTTCGTGAAGATCGTACCCCGGCTGTTGAGCCCGGCTCGTCGCATAACACCTTCCAGGGCGATGTTGAATAGTAGGCAGGAAAGTCCATCACCTTGCCGAAGTCCCCGTCGAGATTCAAATGAACTGGATAGCTCACCCGAAATCCTTACGCTGTTCTGCACACCGTCCATCGTTGCTCTTATCAGTCTAGTCAGCTTCCCGGGAAGCTGTTCTCGTCCATAATTTTCCATAGCTCTGTGCGGTCGATACTGTCGTATGCCGCTTTGAAGTCGATGAACAGGTGATGCGTTGGGACCTGGTATTCACGGCATTTCTGGAGGATTTGCCGTACGGTGAAGATCTGGTCCGTTGTCGACCGGCCGTCGATGAAACCGGCTTGGTAACTTCCCACGAACTCATTTACTTTAGGTGAAATACGACGGAAGATGATCTGGGATAGCACTTTGTAGGCGGCATTCAAAACAGTGATCGCTCGAACGTTCTCACACATTTACTTGTCGCCTTTCTTGTGGATGGGACAGATTATCCCTTCCTTCCACTCCTCCGGTAGCTGTTCGGTTTCCCAGATCTTGACTACTAACTGGTGCAGACAGGTGGCCAACTTTTCCGGGCCCATCTTGATGAGTTCTGCTGCGATACCGTCCTTACCAGCCGCTTTGTTGATTTTGAGCTGGTGGATGGCATCCTTAACTTCCCTCAGCGTGGGAGTTGGTTCGTTCCCGCCCAAGTAACAATTTCAATTCCTTTTAGATTTGATTATTTTTATGGAAGCTTTATCACAGCATGACCAATTCATGGAACATTTATAGTTGTTTTTATCAAGAGAAAACAATCTTCGTTCGTTTGCGGTTTTTAAGTTGTCTTCAAGTTAATTTTGAAATTCGCGCATAAAACAACTGAATTTACAAGAGCATTGAATCTTATAATAAGTTTTAAGGTGTATTTGAAGTTATTTTCAACACATAACATCAACATATTTTATTAAAAATTTATGCTTCGTTTATTCAAGTGCATTTCATCTGGCTAATCCTCCTTTAAAAACTTCTTGAAGCCTTCTATTCTTGAGCTAGAGCAATTACTCTGGAACAAGAACTATGCGAAATAATGATAAGACAACGAACTATTTTTCAATCCAAATAATGAATGTAACAAATTGGTTGAAAAACCGCGTTCTCATGCAAATATAAACACATAAACATGTTTGCTCACTGATAATTTAGCCATTCTTGTGCTAAAAAGTAATCATGTCAACGAAATAATGATTTTACGGCCAATCAAAAAGGCGAGTAGCTGGCTGCTGTCGTCCTGCCTTCAATCAGTTTCTCACACAGGCCATAGCTATGCGAATCGCAAATGAAATGGGTACTTACTGTGACTCTGCTCAAGCTTATGCCAAATAGTGTAATTGTAGTAAGTTGCACTTCATTATTAATAGCAAAAATAGAGGGAAACAAAATAGAATTGGCACACGAAACACCGCGAAATGTACAGAGACAACTTTCTAGCATCGAAAACGTAAACAAACAATTGTCAAAGGCTGTTACTCTTGTATAAAACGAATAAGTTTCATTTAAGACGATTAAATCTGCCTTAAGATCATAACTAGTAAAAACAATCTTCAATAAAGGCTGTAGCGTTCATGCAAGGTGACTTGGTTCCATCATTGTTTTGAGGAAGTTTGGATTAAAGGTAATAACAATTGATGGCGGCTGCATGAGTTTTGTTCGCTTGGAACGGCAGCCATGCTTAGAAAGAATTGAAAAAGTGGCGTAGCCTTTTGTTTTTAAAGGAAATTTATGTCTTCGTATATTAATGAATGATATTATTTTTGAGGCGCTTTGTAATTTTCGTATGTTTTGGGTAGCATATCAACGGAAAAGTGGGTATGGCACGGAATATTTCGATTCCCTGTCATCAATGATCCGTCAGGCAATTTAAATGTTTTAGCCATTTCAATTTGATGAAAATTAATTCGCAGTTCAATTATTATTTTATCCATGAAACAAAACTTGTTTGCTGCTGCATAATGCTCAGGTAAAAGATTTCATTTATTATGCACTGTTGACACTTTTGAGAAAGACAGCTAAAAGATCAACATGCCTCAAGATATTCTTGTTATAGTTTCATAAAGTTCTTATTATCAATCATCAGCGCATGTACATAAATACAACTAGTTTCAAAGCAGTCTTCAAAAGCAGCTTTGAAGATCTCCTGAAGAGTGGGCCAGATTCGTCTTATGGATGTTTTATACCTATTTTATCTCAGATTTGCAGAACAAAGAGCTTTATTGCTAAGTTTTATTATTCTATCTTAGAAATTACTTCAGGATTGCCACAAAAGTATAATTGTTACTTGGGCGTTCTCTGCTGCACCAACATAGTCATTTCCTCCGCTGCCTTGGTCCTCCGTGCCTACATTCTCTTCGCCATTCAGGTGCTCGTCGAAGTGCTGCTTCCACCTTTCGATCACCTCACGTTTGTCCGTCAGGAGGCTCCCTTCCTTATCCCTGCATATTTCGGCTTGCGGTACGTAGCCTTTGCGGGATGCGTTGAGCTTCTGGTAGAACTTGCGTGTTTCCTGTGAACGGCACAGCAGTTCCATTTCCTCGCACTCCGCTTCTTCCAGGCGGCGCTTTTTCTCCCGGAAGAGACGGGTCTGCTGCTTCCGCTTCTGTCTGTATCGCTCCACATTCTGTCGGGTTCCATGATGCAGCATTATCGCCCGCGCTGCATCCTTCTCCTCCAGAACCGCTCTGCACTCCTCGTCGAACCAATCGTTTCGTCGACTCCGTTCTACGTACCCGATAGTGCTCTCGGCTGCGTTGTTGATGGCTGCTTTCACTGTACTCCAGCAGTCCTCTAGAGGGGCCACATCGAGCACACCCTCGTCCGGCAACGCTGCCTCGAGATTCTGCGCGTATGCGATGGCGACATTCGGTTGCTTCAGTCGCTCGAGATCGTACCGGGGCGGCCGCCGGTAATGTACGTTGTTAATAACGGAGAGTTTTGGGCGCAGTTTAACCATTACCAGATAGTGGTCAGAGTCGATGTTGGCGTCACGTTAGGTCCTGACGTCGATATGTCGGAGAAGTGCCGTCCGTCAATCAGAACGTGGTCGATTTGCGATTCCGTTTGTTGTGGTGATCTCCAGGTGTAACGATACGGGAGGCTGTGCTGGAAGAAGGTGCTACGAATGACCATGTTCTTGGAGGCGGCGAAATCGATGAGGCGTAGGCCATTTTCGTTCATCAGTTGGTGGGCGCTGAACTTTCCAATCGTCGGTCTGAATTCCTTCTCCTGGCCTACCTGAGCGTTTAGATCCCCTATGATGATCTTGACGTCGTGGTTTGGGCAGCGATCGTACTCGCGTTCGAGCTACGCGTCAAATGCGTCTTTGTCATCATCAGTGCTTCCGGAGTGAGGGCTGTGCACGTTTATTATGCTAATGTTGAAGAATCGTCCCTTGATCTTCAACCTGCACATTCTTTCGTCGATCGGCCACCAACCGATCACGCGCCTCTGCATGTCGCCCATCACTATAAAAGCTGTTCCCAGCTCACGTGTGTTGCCGCAACTCTGGTAGATGGTATAATTACCTCTAAACGTTCGCACCATAGATCCTGTTCAACACACCTCCTGCAGCGCTACGATTCCGAACCCGCGGTCCTTCAGTATATCGGCGAGTATGCGGGTGCTCCCGATGAAGTTGAGAGATCTGCAGTTCCACGTACCGAGCTTCCAATCGCAAGTCCCTTTTCGTCGCTGTGGTCGTCGCTATTGGTATCGGTTCGCATTCTTCTCTTGTTGATTTTCCGGTGTTAGTCTTTTTTACGGATGGCTCGCAGGGCCTGACACCAACCCACTAACCCAGGGAGCTGGGCTTACCTTCCCGGAAGCTACGGGTTCTGCATTGGCATTTCCTCCAACTACAGTGCTAAATAGCTAGGTTCGAGTGCCAGTCTTCGCCTTTTTTGAGCCATAACAAATATGAATGGGCTTTTTTAGAACAAAATGACGGTCCAAAAACTACCATTTTTGGGTGCATTAAGGTTTATAAGCTCGAACTTCTGTTGTGGTGAGCGAATTGAAAATTAAATGATGGGGAATGAAAGGCCTATGTTCCTCATACTTGTGGACAACATTTCAACTTGATTGCTTCATTACTTTTAGGAACTCAGCCTTTTGAAAAAATGCACTATTATAAATGGGCATGTACTAAAATTGCCATATCGTCCAAAATGATTGACCAATCGAGTTCAAATCCACACATGTAACTCATGAATATTGGGGCAATAACTTATCAAAAAATCAGCATGATTGATAAACGCATCACAAAATAACAACATCTTAAACTTTGTTGACAAAAAATTGAAATTTAGACCAATTTTTTTCATACAAAATCGAACATCGAATTTTTTGAAAATAAAATCGTTTTTGTTCATTACACCACATGTACTTTATATTCCAATGTAGAACGAGTGGATTCCGTGCCTGGTTTTCTCGGCCCTATAAAGCAGAGGTTCCCAAACTTTTTGCTATCGCGGTGCCCTTTGACATTTCCAAAAATGTCGCGGCGCACCAAAGTTTTGAACAAAGTTTTTTTTTTAATTTTGGGCAGCTTTCACTTTACAGTGTACAAGACTCAATCGTGAAACAATTCTCTAATATTACAGATTTTTAGAAAAATTTCCACTCTGCGGTAGCCGCCGAGTTCTACCGCAGCTGTCAAAGTCCTACCGCAGGCTTGAAAACCATCCAATCATTGAAACTGGAGGCCAAATCAAAGCATGCTTGCAAGGTGAATTGAACTGAAAACCAACAACAAACAATGATTATCGGCGTCGTATGCAAGGCTATCCAAGGCATCGCTAGGGTAGATCGATGATACCTCAGTGAAAATCAGTAGTCTGACAGCTGCGGTAGCTTTTCGTGCTACCGTAAAACGGAATGTTTTCTCTAAATTAGCAATATCAAGTATTCAGAATTCAATATTTGAAAAACTAACTATTTTTTTAAAATTGATTTCTCAAAGATAGTTTGAATATTTGTAAGATTTCAAAAATCATGTTAAAATAAGAAGAAACTCAGATGTAAAGGTAAAACAAGCTGCTGAATTTCAACAATTCAGCCAAAAATTCTAAAGCGTTTGCAATAGTTAAAGAATTATTATTGAATGAAAATGACTACACAGAGCTTGCCCAAAGCTTCAACTTTTTGCGTAAATTGCAAAGCAACACTTTTGTTTATTTTGGAAAATTCGGCAAATTGGGACACGGGAAGAAATTGTAAAGGCCTGCCAGGTGGGCTTTGATTGAACTTATTTTCATAAATTTAAACTTAACCCTTTTGGGCCTGAATTGGCCATATATAACACTATAGATGAAACCAGACATAACAAACTTGTTCGAGTTCAGTGAGGTTGCGGCAGTACTGATGAAACAGTCCAGTTCAAAAAGGTCAAAATTAGCTCTTCACACTATCACATCGGCAAACATGCATGTCGCTAAGCTGTTTCGAAGACTTTGTAATTATTCTGAAAAGAACGTAAATAATGCTCTTGAAATTAAAAAAATTAGTCAAGTTATAGTAGAATCAAAAGCTAAGCTGAAGCTTAAGAATTCCAAAATCAATTTCAAAAACTTGTAATTCTAAAATGTGGTTTCAATTGATATGTTTAAAAAGGATACCAGAAATCCTATAAAACAATCGAAGAGTCAGGAAAGTTTTACTAATAAAAAAAATTAAAGGTGTTCCGCAATACAAATAAAGAGTTTTTTTTTGTTTCGTCAAAAAAGCCAAAATCCTGCGGCGCAACTAGGAAAGGTTCGCGGCGCACCAAGGCGCCGCGGCGCACAGTTTGGGAAGCACATGCGTTCGGAGAATCTTTTGGAAATTTCTTTAGACAAACTTCCAAAAATTTCTTCAGAAATTCTTGTAAAACATCTTTCTATTCTTGTTTGAGGAAATTTGTCCGAGCATTCAGCTAAAAAAAAAAATCTTTCATGCATTCATTTGGAAATTTTCTTCAGAGATTTGTTTAGAAATTCCTGCTATTCTATAAATTTTACAAAGAATTCTTTCAAAGCATCTTTCATGATTTTCTTCTGAAATTTCTCCATTTTTTTTCTAATTTAGGTAGAAATTCTTCTGGGGATACTAACAAAAATGCTTGCAGAGGTTCCTTCAGAAATAACTTTAGATATTTTTTTCAGAAATTTTCCCAGAGATACCTTTTATAAAACGCTCAGTGATATTTTTCAGAAAATGTTTCAAAAGTTCGTTCCAAATTATCAACTGGGGTTACTTTGAAAAATTTTCCAAGGATTTCACCAAAAATACCCACAGCAACTTCCAATTTCTACAGAAATTCCACTTACTAGTGATTTCTCCATAAGTTTCAGAATGAGTTGTGTAAGGTTTTTTTGCAGGAATTCCTCCAGGAATTTCTTCAGAAATCCTTCAGAGATTTACCTTTTTTCGAGATTTTTTTTTCCGAAAAATGCTTCGGAAATTTCTTTTAACATTCTCTCAAACGATTCCTCAAGGATTTATTGTTAAACATTCTCCGGGGTTTGCTTTAGAAATTGCTCCAGGGATTTTTTTAAATTTGAATTTCTGTCAGAAAAACTTCCTGGGATTTCTCTGGAAATTCCTCCAGGGACTCTTAAAAAAATGAGAGATCCATTTGGGAAGTTTTTGCAGGGATTCCTGTAGAAACTACCCTGGGTTTCCTTCAGGAAATCTCCCATGACTTTTGTTATAAATTCAACTAGTAATTTCTTCAAAAATATCTCCAGATCTTCTTCGAGAGATTTCTTTACAAATTCCTCCATTACTTCGAAAAAACTTCCACAGATTTTTCGATAATTCATTCATGGACCTTTGCTGAAATTTATCCTAGGATAACCGAAAAATCTTTCACGAGTTCCTGAAAAAAAAAACTTTGGAGACTGCTCAGGTGGCCCACACTTATATGAAAAAACAATAATTTCGAAAAATACCAAGTCTTACTTCTTAAATCAGTTGTTTTGGACTCCCAGAAGCTACGTTCAAAATTTGAGCCTAAGGGGGCGCTCAAAACGCTTGAAGTTTGTATGGGAAAACTAGGCCAAATGTATGCAGAATTTTTAAGTTTTCGAATTTTGCCGCTAGGTGGCGCTGTGTGCGTTCAATAATCAAACCCTTTGGTATTATTGTAGGTGACTATATGCCAAACAATTTTGTCGAAGACCGCAAAGTGATCCAACGTCTGTGAAACAAGTTATACCCTAGGTA
>NC_085138.1:422071285-422093285 GCF_035046485.1 Aedes albopictus | reverse complement strand
CGTGGTGTATAATGTGCATACCCTTCCGGTTGCTTTTTTCGTAATGTGTTGTGAAACAAAGATGAAAATAACATCTGGTGGAATCACTCGGATCACGATATATCTATATCAAATATATAGAGATATACATATTTCAGGCCAATTAAACACAAGACACGATTGCAGTTTTTTTGTTGCTGAGCAGAACTTAAGAGCTTTCAACATTCACTGGAACTGGAAACGATCTGCCCATGAGTAGAGTGGAGTAGAAAAAATCATCACTCTGCGTAGATTCGTGGGAGCAACGTATACAATCCAACAAGTAAGATGTAAGTATCTAAGCATCCATCTCTGTTTATTGAACTGAAACCCTCGGTGCCGTTCTGTATGCGTTAAGAGGAAATTCTTTTGAAATTATACTTGTGTTGAGTAGATAAATATTTTATGGGAACTCCTTGTTGTATTTCTTTATAATTTAAACAATTTCATCATGATCATCATTCTAATTTTTACTTGTGTTAAGAATTGTTGTCGTAAGATCACAGTTCTTAGGAAACTCCTTTAAGAAATTCTGATTATTTCGTTGAAATCATTTTTGAAATTTTATTTATGTTAATAATTGTTGTCGTAAGATCACAGTTTTAAGAAATTCCTTGGAGCTACTCTGATAAATTTATTGATACATTTTTTTTTTTAATTTGACTTGTGTTAAGACTTGATCGTAAGATCACAGTTCTTAGCGAACTGCTTGGAGAAATTCTGATTAATTTGTAGAATTTTCTTTTTTTTTTGTGTTAAGAATTGTTGTCGTTGGATCGCAGTTCTTAGAGAATGCCTTGGAGAAATTCTACCTAATTTGTTAAAATTATTTTTAAAATCTCATCTGTGTTAAGAATTGTCTTCGTAAGATTACAGTTCTTAGGAAACTCATTGGAGTAATTCTAATTACCTAATTGAAATTATTTTGAAATTTTATTTGTGTTAAGAATTGTGTTCGTAAGTTCACAGTTCTTAGGGAACTCCTTGGAGCAATTCTGATTAATTATTTGAAATTATTTTGAAATTTCATTTGTGTTAAGAATTGTCTTCGTAAGATAACAGTTCTTAGAAAACTACTTGGAGTTATTCTAATTATCTAATTGAACTTAATATTTAAATTTTATTTGTTGTAAGAATTGTCTTCGTAAGATCACAGTTCTTAGGGAACTCCTTGGAGCAATTCTGATTAATTATTTTGAAATTTTATTTGTGTTAAGAATTGTCTTTGTAAAGTCACAGTTCTTAGGGAACTCCTTGGAGCAATTCTGATTAATTATTTGAAATTATAATTTAAATTTTATTTGTGTTAGGATTTGTCTTCGTAAGATTACAGTTCTTAGGAAACTCATTGGAGTAATTCTAATTACCTAATTGAAATTATTTTTGATATTTTATTTGTGTTACGAATTAAGAGAAGATCACAGTTCTTATGGCACTCTTTGGAGCAACTCGATTAATTGATTTTTGATTTTTGATTTGTTTTCAGCAATTCTGATTAATTATTGAATTTATATTTTTATTCTTTTTTACGTTTAGAATTGTTGTCTAAAGATAACAGTTCTTAATGAACTCCTTGAAGTCATTCTTATTAATTTATTGAAATTATTTTTCAAAATTTTATTTTTTATAGGATTTTCTGTTATGCTTGTGAGATCTCAGTTCTAATGGAACACCTTGGAGCAATTCTGATTATTTTTTTTATCGAACTGCAAATGATGCTCTGTACAGCTGCCCTCTTTTGGAGATAGCGAACGAGAACGGCGAATCTGCGTAATTACGGTGTGGTCTGGTTCCGATCCGTAGATGATGCCTGGTTTAATTAATGAAGAGTTGAAGTTTTGAAAAAATAATGATACAAATTAATACAAAAAGTAATTAAGGAACTCTCGGGTGGGAACCTTTCAGAACGTCTTGTCGGGTTATTTTTCAAATTATCCAAATAAAGTTGTGATGGTGAAAATCTAACCATTTTCTCTACCACAACTTTACTTCCTCCGTGGATGACAGCTAGATGTAAATAAACCAGCATAATGTCTAATCGGGGTCCAACAGCCCAGTGCAAAATATGCCAAAATATGCTCTGAGCAACTCTAACTATTTAATAAGATTTTTTTTTGACATTTTATTTGTGTTAAGAATTGTTGTCGAAAGATCATAGTCTTTAAAGAACTCCATGGAACATTTCTGATTTTTTTTGAAATTTTATTTGTGTTAAGAATTGTTATCGAAAGATCACAGTGCTTAGAGAACTGCTTGGGGCAATTCTGATTATATTATTGAAATTAATTTTGAAATTTTGTTTGTGTCTAAAATTGTTGTCGTAAGATGACAGTTCTTAGTAAAATTCTTTGAGCAACTCTGATTAATTTATAGGAATTATTTTTGAAATTTTATTTGTGTTAAGCATTGTTGTCGTAAGATCACAGTTCTTAAAGAACTCCATGGAGAATTTCTGATTATATTTTTTAGCTATTTTTTGAAACTTTATTTGCGTTAAGAATTGCTGTCGTAAGATCACAGTTCTTAGAGAACTCCTTGGAACATTTCTGATTATTATTTTTTTTTTCTTTTTTTTTTGAAATTTGATTTGTGTTAAGAATTGTTGTCGTAAGATCATAGTTCTTAAAGAACTCCATGGAACATTTCTGATTATATATTTTTTTAATTATTTTTGAAATTTTACTTGTGTTGAGAATTGTTGTCGTAAGATCAAAAACCATTCAGAACTCCATGAAGCATTTCTGATTATTTTTTTATTATTTTTGAAATTTTATTTGTGTTAAGAATTGTTGTCGAAAGGTCATAGTCCTTAAAGAACTCCATGGAATATTTCTGATTATTTTTTTTTTAATTTTATTTGTGCTAAGAATTGTTGTCGAAAGATCACAGTGCTAAGAGAACTGCTTTGGGCAATTCTGTTCATATTATTGAAAATAATTTTGAAATTTTATTTGTGTCTAAAATTGTTGTCGTAAGATAACAGTTCTTAGTAAAATTCTTTGAGCAACTCTGATTATTTTATAGGAATTATTTTTGAAATTTTATTTGTGTTAAGCATTGTTGTCGTAACATCACAGTTCTTAAAGAACTCCATGGAGATTATATTTTTTAGCTATTTTTTGAAACTTTATTTGTGTTAAGAATTGTTGTCGTAAGATCATAGTCCTTAAAGAACTCCATGGAACATTTCTGATTATACATTTTTTAAATTGTTTTTGAAATTTTATTTGTGTTAAGAATCGTTGTCGTAAGATCTAAGTCTTTAGAACTCCATGAAGGATTTCTGATTATTTTTTTTTAAATTATTATTGAAATTTTATTTGTGTTAAGAATTGTTGTCGAAAGGTCATAGTTCTTAAAGATCTCCATGGAACATTTCTGATTATTATTATTTTTAAATTATTTTTGAAATTTTATTTGTGTTCAGAATTGTTGTCGTAAGATCACAGTTGTTGAGGAACTTCTTTGAACAACCCTGATTATTTTATTGGAATTATTTTTGAAATTTTATTCGTTTTAAGAATTGTTGTCGTAAGATCACAGTTCTTAGAGAACTCCTTGGGGCAATTCTGATTATTTTATTGGAATCATTTTTGATTTTTTTTTGTGTTTCCTGATTATATTATTGGAATCATTTTTGATTTTTTTTTTGTGTTAAGAAATGATGTTGTAAGATCATAGTCCTTGAAGAACTCCATGAAGCATTTCTGATATTTTTTTTTTAATTATTTTTGAAATTTTATTTGTGTTACGAATTGTTGTCGAATGATCACAGGTCTTAGAGAACTACTTGGGGCAACTCTGATTTTATTATTGGTTTTATTTTTGAAATTTTATTTGTGTTAAGAATTGTTGTCATAAGATCACAGTTGTTAGGAAACTTCTTTGAACAACCCTGATTATTTTATTGGAATTATTTTTGAAATTTTATTCGTGTTAAGAATTGTTGTCGTAAGATCACAGTTCTTAAAGAACTCCTTGGGGCAATTCTGATTATATTATTGGAATCATTTTTGATTTTATTTTGTGTTAAGAATTGTTGTCGTAAGATCATAGTCCTTGAAGAACTCCATGAAGCATTTCTGATATTTTTTTTAATTATTTTTGAAATTTTATTTGTGTAAAGAATCGTTGTCGTAAGATCTAAGTCTTTAGAACTCCATGAAGGATTTCTGATTATTTTTTTAAAATTATTATTGAAATTTTATTTGTGTTAAGAATTGTTGTCGAAAGATCATAGTTCTTAAAGAACTCCATGGAACATTTCTGGTTATTATTATTTTTAAATTATTTTTGAAATTTTATTTGTGTTCAGAATTGTTGTCGTAAGATCACAGTTGTTGAGGAACTTCTTTGAACAACCCTGATTATTTTATTGGAATTATTTTTGTAATTTTATTCGTTTTAAGAATTGTTGTCGTAAGATCACAGTTCTTAGAGAACTCCTTGGGGCAATTCTGATTATATTATTGGAATCATTTTTGATTTTTTTTTGTGTTAAGAATTGTTGTTGTAAGATCATAGTCCTTGAAGAACTCCATGAAGCATTTCTGATATTTTTTGTCGAATTGTTGTCGAATGATCACAGGTCTTAGAGAACTCCTTGGGGCAACTCTGATTTTATTATTGGTTTTATTTTTGAAATTTTATTTGTGTTAAGAATTGTTGTCATAAGATCACAGTTGTTAGGAAACTTCTTTGAACAACCCTGATTATTTTATTGGAATTATTTTTGAAATTTTATTTGTGTTAAGAATTGTTGTCGTAAGATCATAGTTCTAAAAGAACTCCAAGGAGCATTTCTGATTATATTTTTTAGTTATTTTTTTAAACTTTATTTCTGTTAAGAATTGTTGTCGTAAGATCACAATTCTTAGAGAACTCCTTGGGCAATTCTGATTTTATTATTGGAATTATATTTGAAATTTTTGTGTTAAGAATTGTTGTCATAAGATCACAGTTGTTAGGGAACTTCTTTGAACAACCCTGATTATTTTATTGGAATTATTTTTGAAATTTTATTTTATTTTATTTTAAAGAACTCCATAAAACATTTCTGATTATTATTTTTTTTAATTATTTTTGAATTTTTTTTTTTGTGTGAAGAATCGTTGTGGTAAGATCAAAGTCCTTAAAGAACTCCATGAAGCATTTCTGATTATTATTTTTTAATTATTTTTGAATTTTGTTTTGTGTTAAGAATTGTTGTCGTAAGATCATAGTCCTTAAAGAACTCCATAAAACATTTCTGATTATTATTTTTTTTTATTATTTTTGAAATTTTATTTGTGTTAAGAATTGTTGTTGTACGATCACAGTTTTTAGAGAACTCCTTGGGGCAATTCTGATTTTATTATTGGAATTTTCTTTTGAAATTTTATTTCTGTTAAGAATTGTTGTCGTAAGATTTAAGGACTTTGAACTCCTTGGAACTTTTCTGATTATTATTTCTTAAAATAATTTTTGAAATTTTATTTGTGTTAAGAATTGTTGTCATAAGATCAAAGTCCTTAAAGAACTCCATGAAGCATTTTTGATTATTACTTTGTTTTATTATTTTGGAAATTTTATTTGTGTTCAGAATTATTGTCGAAAGATCATAGTCCTTAAAGAACTCCTTGGAACGTTTCTGATTATTATTTCTTAAAATTATTTTTGAAATTTTATTTGTGTTAAGAATTGTTGTCATAAGATCAAAGTTCTTAAAGAACTCCATGAAGCATTTCTCATTATTATTTTCTAATTATTTTTGAATTTTGTTTTGTGTTAAAAATTTTTGTCGAAAGATCACAGTTCTTAGAACTCCTTGGAACATTTCTGATTATTATTATTTTTAAATTATTTTTTAAATTTTATTTGTGTTAAGAATTGTTGTCGTCAGATCATAGTTCTTGAAGAACTCCAAGGAGCATTTCTGATTATATGTTTTATTATTTTTGAAATTTTATTTATGTTAAGAATTGTTTTCGTAAGATCACAGTTCTTAGAAAACTCCTTGGAACGTTTCTCATTATTATTATTTTTAAATTATTTTTGAAATTTTATTTGTGTTAAGAATTGTTGTCGAATGATCACAGTGCTTAGAGAACTCCTTGGGGCAACTCTGATTTTATTATTGGTATTATTTTTGAAATTTTATTTGTGTAAAAATTGTTGTCATAAGATCACAGTTGTTAGGAAACTTCTTTGAACAACCCTGATTATTTTATTGGAATTATTTTTGAAATTTTATTTGTGTTAAGAATTGTTGTCGTAAGATCACAGTTCTTAGAGAACTCCTTGGAACGTTTCTGATTATTATTTCTTAAAATTATTTTTGAAATTTCATTTGTGTTAAGAATTGTTGTCGAAAGATCATAGTCCTTAAAGAACTCCATGGAACATTTCTAATTATTATTTTTTTTTAATTATTTTTGAAATTTTATTTGTGTTAAGAATAGCTGTCGTAAGATCACAGTTCTTAGAGGACTCCTTGGGGCAATTCCGATTTTATTATTAAAATTATATTTGAAATTTTTTATGTTAAGAAGTGTTGTCGTAAGATCATAGTCCTTACGATTATTTTTTTAAAATTATTTTTGATTTTTTTGTGTTAAGAATTGTTGTCGAAAGATCACAGTCCTTAGAGAACTCCTTGGGGCAATTCTGATTTTATTATTGGAATTATTTTTGAAATTTTATTTGTGTCAAAAATTGTTGTCGTAAGATCACAGTTCTCAGTGAACTTGTCTGAGCAACTCTGATTATTTTATAGGATTTTTTTTGAAATTTTATTTGTGTTGAGAATTGTTGTCGTAAGATCACAGTTCTCATTGAACTTTTCTGAACAATTCTGATTATTTAATAGGAATCTTTTTTGAAATTTTATTTTTGTTAAGAATTGTTGTCCTAAGATCAAAGTCCTTAAAGAACTCCATAGAACATTTCTGATTATTATTTTTTTTCTATTTTTGAAATTTTATTTGTGTTAAGAATTGTCGGAAGAGTTCCAGGAGAAAGTTTACTAGTGGAAACCAAATATTCAACCTATCATTTGTATTGCTTCAAAAACACGCGGTGTGATGATGCTTCCAAAAGTTGAATTTTCGTCAGCATTTGTTTTGTATGCCTAGTTCTTCTGGTTCATTTGAAACCAACTTCGGACCACTGTAAATATGGTTATATAATCAAACAAATGATGATTGGTTTAATTAATTTTATCTGAAACTGTCTGAAACGTTGTACTTACTACAGTATAAAATATACAATGTCGGTCTCATAAATTGAAAAAAAAAAATGTGTTGTGCTATGTGAAAAAAAATCCATGTATAATATATTGAACAAATGCTGGAAATACTGGAGTAGCAGAAATGTATCTATGTTTGGCGAATAACGAGTTTGTTTAGAGAACGGAAGGAATTCTTACACGTGAGTTGTATTCTCTTTTCACTATTTATATTTGTATTATGATTGTTTCTCTTGCAGACTCTGGATAAAATCATAATCATCAATTTGAGAGGAAGATTCCACAAAAACTGGGGTGTAAATGTAGCAATGCACGACTCTTTAGTTCTGTGCCAACAAATTTAATCCCTGATAACGTAACATGGTAAGTTTAAATTCATTTCGACAATATTTATAAAATTCAAATGAAAAGTGTTATTTTTTTCTTTTACATCTTTAGGTCCGAGCGAGTTCCTGGAAATTCTGGTGGAAGCATACGATAAAGATGTGGATATTTGAGCATAGGGTGACCGTGGAATCACGTGCCTGTCCTGGAATAACTTCGTATGGAGTTTATAATGAAGTGCTAAAATAGCATTGTCACGGAAGATAAATATTGACATATTCGGTGACGAAATTTGAATTACATAAAAAAACTATTCGCATTGAAATAAAATGAACGTATGTTACTGTTGGCTAACGATTTTTTAGATTTTTCAGTTATTTTTTTTCAGATTTTTTAGTTATTTTCACAAGATATCTACACTCTCTTTCCATATGTTTTTATTGTTAGATAATTGACTTGAGAAAAATATTGTAAAACAACAATGGAGTACAAATGCTAAAATAAAAAAAAATGCTAAAATGTAATTACCGATAGTTTCCTCAATTAAAACACGAATTTCCATAGCCTAATTTGTGAGAAAAAAAAAAACAGACAATAAGTGTTTACAACGTAAGTATTTTACAATATTGATCTTCGGTTGAAAGATACGTGTGGATATTTCTGTTTTATATCTTCGTAGGAAATCAGTAAATCAACGAACGACCGATTTGGACCTGTTGTGTTCTTCTGCAAAATTACATTTGTTTCAGGTAAAACTATCATGAAAAACATAAAGTTCACATTTCTAAAAATATATTTTCTATTGCAGATCCAAAACGTCAACGGCTGTGGAATGAAACAAAAGTCCCATCCATCCTTAATCTTGTTTTCCGTCTTCATGCCGATCATCAATCTTCTTCTTGGATGCTACAAGAGAAAAACACAGCTATCGGCATTTCAATAAGATTATTACTAGGATTATAGATTATTGTTAAAAAATCAATTAAAAGAATTAAAAAATAAAAATAATAATAGAAGAACAATTTTAGCATTATTTTAAAATCATCTTTATATTAAATATTTTTCAATTATTGAAAAAACAGTATTTTTTTTGTTGATTGTATGACAACCGTTGAAACGATTTTTTTTTTTGTGAACACGTTTATCTTTCAAAAACAACAATCCAATATAAATAATCAAGTAACCGTCAGGCTATATAAAGCAATAACTTCACTTCATACCCAAGTAACCACAAGCATTATATCATTACACAAATTCAACCGTGATTTAGTATAGCAAATGCAAGATACCCTTTATTTAACATGTGTCAAGTAATGAAGCATTTAACCTACATTATGTATGCATTGAAGCATTAAGGATTTTTGACAGATCCATATATTCAAACACTATGAAGTGAAGTTATTGCTTTATATACAGCTTGACGGTTACTTGGGTACTGTTTTATATGGCGTGTTGTTTTATTTATCATATAGGCACCATTAAAGTGGGTTTAAAGTGGAAAGTGGCGCTACTATTGTGGATATAAAACTTTACCTACAAGTTTTACTGTAGTCATTGCTAAAGCATATATAATGCTTGTCCCATATAGAAGCTGTTAATCAAATATAGCTAATGCAACGAAATTGCATGGAATGTATATTTAAAGCATAATTAGAACAAAAAACCACATTATTTTGTTTTTATCTCCAATTCTCTGTCTTCGATGATTTTCATGTTGTTCTTCGCAATTCATTTTGTTTACAATGGATTTATCAGAAACTCAAGCTTTAGTAATGGTATAAATAATGCAATAAATGCTTGCATTATTGTTTGCTATGAAGCTTCAAACATGATGAAGCTATGAAGCTTTAAAAAAGCCCTATAGAACTATATGGATCTGTCAAAAACCCTTAATGCTTCAATGCATTCACAATGTAGGTTAAATGCTTCATTACTTGAAACATTTTAAATAAAGGTTATCTTGCAATAGTTATACTAAATTACGGTTGAATTAGTGTAATGATATAATGCTTGTGGTTACTTGGGTAATCATTCTTCTTGTTCTTATTTTTATTTTATGTCTGAGACCTCCCATCGGGTACGAGGGGGGGGGGACAAAAATAAATAAGGAACAAACAAGAAAAAAAACTAGGTATTGAAAATTTCAAAATTATACCGACTATTTAAAAAAATATTTTTCAACTATTGAAGAATAGTTGCTTGTAAACATTTTTTCTATTGAAAATGGAGTCATGGGCCGCCATGTTTTTTTTTTCGCCCCTTAAATATTTTGGGGTTTTTGAAGGGGTCGGAAGGTGATATAAAACAAATTAAATATTTGCATCGGCCTAAATATCCATATAAATATAATAACTGCAGTTTTTAATAGTTTTATCTCCAATTAGCCTAGTGGATAAGGTTTTGGATCGCCAATCTGCAGGTGGGGTTGTGGTTGTGGTGGGGTTGTGTTCGAATGTGTCAGAAACATTTTCTCGATTTTTCGGATAATGTGTATTGTTGTGCAGTATATGTAAAAGAAAGCTCTTCAATTAATACTGTTGAAGTGCTAAAAAACAGTTGCTAAAAATAGTAATAGAGTAGCAGGTCAAATTCCAGTGAAAAAATAAGAAGTTTTTGACAGTTCTTTTCACAGTCTTTTGACTCTGGATTCAACCAAAGATTTTACTTTTCTTTTAGGCTGATGCTTTCCGGAGATATTCGTAGGATATAGAAAAGTGATTTGTTCAATTTCTGCAGTGAATCTCTGCAGTAATTCTTTTAGAAATCTGTAGGAGGAATTTCTGGAGATCAGGAATTATATGCTTTTTATTTAGTGTATTAGTCGAAGTGAGCGATTTCAATATGAAAATAAGCTGTACTGTGCACAGTTTTTGTGTGGAATACCAACCCTGCTGGAGGATTGAATACATCGATTATATTGATAAAACTTTGAAGGGATCTGTGAAGCAATTCTCGAGTAAATCTCTTGAGGAATTTTCTTTTACAGGCATGAACGAATAGATTTCTGGAGAAGTTTCTTAACGAATTCCCAAAAAATCTCTAAAGGGAATCCCGAAAGAACCTAATTTATTAATTAGTAAAATTTTTGGAGGAAATTACAAAGGAATATGTGGAAAAATTAACGAAGGTGTTTGTGGACGTATTATCTCAATAGTCTGAGGAAAAACTTCCAAAGGAATCTGTGAAAGACTATCTGTAGAAATGAACGAAAGAATATCTAAAGTAATCTGCCGTGTGCAGCATAGTTGTCCCATGTTCTATGGGAATCCCTATTAACATGGGAAATCTATGCTGCACATGGCAGTTATTCTTTCATAAATATCTGGATGCATTTCTGAAGAAGTTTCTGGAAAAATTAACAACCATTTTGGAAATTTCTTGAAACAATTCTCAAATAAATTTCTGGTGAAATTTCCAAACGAATCGCTAAAAAATCCATTGAAATCTATGGAGGAATAAACGAAATAATTTCTGGAGTTATTCTCTCAGAAATCTTTGCAAACGTTCCCGAAGAAATTTCTGAAGGAATGAACAAAGAATGTCATTGCGAAAATTTTGGAGAAATCTGTGGACTCTCAAATGAATCTGTGGAGAAAATATAAAAAAAAACTCAGAAGGCACAAACGAAGAATTCCCTGGAGATATTTTCGAAGAAATCTCTGGATAAATTAACGAAAATGAAATTTCGATGAAATATTTCAAGGAATTCCCGAAGCATTTTGTGGGAAATTTTCCAAAGGAACTTGTAAACGAATTGTTGAAATTGTCTCTCGCGAAATTCCCAAAAGGATTCCTAGAAGACCCTGAAAGAATCTCAGTTGCCACGAACGAAGAAATCTGGGGCTATTCGTGAAGGTATCTGGGAATGAATTTCCGAAGGGATGTCTAAAACAATACACAGGAATCTTTTCTTTTTTTTTTTTTAGAAATCTGAATACATTCCCAAGAAACAATTCTACAGAATTGAACAAAACAATTTTGTTGAAAATTTCAAGGAATCCGTAGAGAAATACTCAAAAAAATCTCTGGATGAATTAAAAAAATCTCTGGAGAAAATTCCGAAACAAACTGGATAAGTTTCGATAGAGCATTCTTAAATAACTCGTGGAGGAATGCACAAAGGAATTTGTAAACGAAATATCGAAATAATCATTGGAAAAATTCGCGTAAAAATCTCTGGTAAAATTTTCGGAAAAATATCGGGAAACATAATCGAAGGAATCTCTGGAGTAATTCTTACAGAATCTGGAGAAAAAAAAAATGTTTTTGGGGAAATTCTTGGGGCAATTCCGCTGGAATTTCCAAACAAAATCTCTGGAGGCATTATCGAAGATCAGGAGCAATGTCTAAATAAATTGCTGCAGGAATTCAAAAAAAAATCTCTGCTGAAAATCCCGAAAGCACCTTTGAATAAACTGTTAATGGAATATTGTAAGAAATCCCCAAAATAATCTCTGATGGAATAAAGGAAAATTACCGAAGAAAAATATAGATAAATTTTCAAAAATTCTCTCAGCAGAAATTTTTGAAAGAATCCCTGGAGGAAAAACGATTTAATTTAAAAAAAAATCTTAAATATATCCGTAAACAAATTTTTGAAAAAAAATGTATACAGTCTCGTAGGATTTTCTCGAGTGAATTTCTAAGGAATATTTGCAGACATTTCAAAAGTAATCTCTAGAGAAAGTTCTGTAGCAATCCCTGAAAGAATTCTGATAGACATTACTTGAGGAATAAACAAGGAATTTGTGGGGAAAATCTTGCAGGAACTTGTAAAGGTATTCTCAAAAAAAAAAATATCTGTAGTTATTTTCAATAGAGGATAAAGTTGCCAGGATTAACTTCAAAGGAACAATCCGTTTACTATCTTCTAGTGAATGGAAAAATCCCCAATGCTGCGCTATTGCACCGACAAAATCGACTTGCCAGTTCTTCGTGTCAACACTGTCCTAATATTGACGAAGATTTGGAGCATAAATTTACAACATGCCAAAAAACGAGGGAGTTGTGGGAACATCTTCAATCTAGATTGGAAACAATTCAGGGCAGAAGATTAGGCTTTTTTGAATTACGTATTCCTGAATTAAAAAATATGAATAGGAGGAATAGGTACCAGGCTCTAAAAACATTTATAGTTTATGTAAATTTTATTTTAGAAGGCAACGATCAACTAACGACAGCAGCGTTAGATTTTATTTTAAATTGTTCCATGTAATCATTGTATGTAGCTAAGTGTGTGATACCAAATAAACGTGTTTAAAAAAAAAAAAATAGAGGAAAAACGAAAAAAAATGTAGGAAAGCTAAAGAAGGACACAATTTTCAAATTTTTTAAAAAGTAATTCGCTTAGGATTTTGTAGAACAACTTGTTAAAGAATGAAAGCTGAACGAAGGAATCTCTGAAACAATTCTCTTATGAATCTTTAAATCAATTAACCACCCTTAATCACCCGGGACGATTCTTTCTGACTTCAAATGGCTCGTTCTCCGAAACTAGGGCACCAAATTGCATTCGGTTTGAAGTATCATCAAGGGGAAGAGTGTATCTTAACAATGATTTGGCGGGAATTCCCCAATGACCCTCCCTCTTTTCTGCGAGGCTGATCTAAGTGTGGCATGATCCATAATATTACCATATCATCACAATTTCGACTGGAAAACAGCATGTTATTGACCTGGTTAGTGACAGATTATTCTAAACATGTAATTGCGGACCTGCTTAGGTTAACTCGGTCATCCGGTGGCCACGGAGCAGGTTCTGGGGACCTTGGAATCTCCGGTAGAAATGGCCATTTTTCGATTCCAAATAATGGCTGTTCATAAGCCACGTAGACCAAAATTTGCCCATTTCAGACCCCCCTCCCCCCCTCGTAGACTTTTGTCCATACAAAACTTTTGAAATTTCCATGGAGCGTAGACTTTGTTCAGACCCACCCCCCTATCCCCCAAAAGTCTACGTGGTTTATGAACGGCCCCTAAATCCCATCATGCGACACCTCAAATTTCTCAGAATGCCGCGCGTAATCCAGTAAAACAAAGAAAAATGGTTTTGATCGACTCTGATCACCCGGTGACCTTGGCACAGGTTCTGGAGACCTTGGAATATCCGATAGAAATGGTCATTTTTCGATTCTTAAAGAATTTCAGCTGGATGAATTTTTGGAGGAATTGATGAGGTATTTCTGAAGATGTTCATGGATGCATCCATGGAGGAATTCCTGAGGAAATTCCTGAAAAAAATCCTGGAGAAATTCCTGGAGGAATGCCAAGAGGAATTTCTCGAGAAATTCCAAGAGAATTTCCTGGAAGACTTCCGGGAGATTTTTTTAGGATGCTCTGGAGTAATCCATAGTCTAAATCTTGGAGAAGTTTCGGCAGAATTTCCTATAGGACTTTCTGGAGAATTATCTGGAGGAATTCCTGGAAGTATTTCTAGAGGAATTCCTGAAGGATGTTAGGAGGAATTTTTGGAGGACGTACTTGAACAATTTCTGGAGGAATAACTGGAGAAATTTCTGAAGGAATTACTGGAGGCATTCTTTGAGGAATTTCTGGAGCAATATTTGAGGTTTCCTTGAGGAATTTCTGAAGGAATTCCTGGAAGATATTTATGTAGGATTTTTTTTAAGAATTTCTGGAAAAAAACATGGATGAATCAACGGAAGAGTTCCTGAAGAAATTCCTGGAGATATTCCTAGAGGAATCCATGAAGGAATCCCTGTTGGAAATCATCGAGGAATTCCTGGAAAAGTTCCGGGAGAAATTCCTCTAGGATTTTTGGATGAATCCGTAGAGTATATATTGGAGGCATTCGGGAAGAAATTCCTAGAGGATTTTCCGGCGGAACCTTTGGAGGAATTCCTGGAGCAATCCCTGGAGGAATTCCTGAAGCAACATTTGGAGGAGTTCGTGGAGGAAATTCTGATTCTTTGATGAATTTCTGGAGAAATATCTGGAGGAATTTCTAGAAGAATTTTGAAGGAATTCCTGGAGGAAAATCTGGAGGATGTTTTGAGCAATTTATGAAGACATTCATGGGTGAATCCTAGAAGGAATTCCTCAAGAAATTCCTGGAAACATCCGGGAGGAATCCATTGAGAAAACCCTGTAGGAATTTCTCGAGGAATTCCTGAAGGAATTCTTGAATGAGTTTCGGGAGAAAAGTCTTTAGGGTTTTCTGGAGGGATCCGTAGAGAAATACCTGGAAGAATCCCTGGAGAAGTTCCAGGAGAAATCCCTGTAGGAATTCCTGGATGAACTCCTTGAGGAATTTATTAAGGATTTTCTGGATAAATATTTGAACTTTCTTGGAGGAGTTCTTGGAGGAAACTTCTCTAGGAATTTCTGAAGGAATTCCTGTAGAAATTTGTGGAGGAATTTCTGAAGAAATTCATGGATGAATCCCTGGAGGAATTCCTTTATAAATTCCTGAAGGAATCCCTGGAGGAATTTCTCGGGGAAGCTCCTTCAGGATTTTCTGGAGCAATCCGTGAAGGGTGGAAATCTTGGAGGAATTCTGGCAAAAAATTCTAGAAAACTTTCTGGATGAATCCCAGGAGGTTATTCTGGAGAAATTTACCAAGGAATTTCTCCTGTAACCCTTCCAGGAATTCCCCCCAGGAATACCTCTAGTAATTCCTCCAAAACCTCCTTCAGGAATTTATCAAGGAATTCCGCTATAAACTACTCCAAAAGTTCCTTCAGAAATTCGTGCAGAAAAACAACCAGGAACTCCTTCAGAAAATTTTCTAAAAAAATCGTCCAGTAATTCCTTTGGGACTTTCCATAAAATCCTCCAAAAGTTCCTTTAGAGCTTAGTGTAGAATTAGCATAAGCTAAAATACACAAAAATAAAAAAAAGTTCCTTCAGAAACTCCTTAAGAAATGTCTCCAGTAATTCCTTAAGGTATTCCTCCTAAAAATCCTCTTAAAATTTCTGCCACTATTCCTCCAGAAAGACCTCTGAAGGAATTTTCGGAGGGGCTTATGGGGGATTCTTGAAGAAATTACTTAACGAAACTTAACTTAACTCCCTGAAAGAGTTCGTTTTGGTATTTCTACAGGAACTTTTGGAGGAGTTTATGAAGAAATTCCTTGATAAATTTCTGAAGGAGGTTTTGGAGGTATTCCTGGAGAAATTCCTCGAGGAATTCCTGAAGGAATTTCTGGAAGGGTTTCAGGAGAAATTCCTTCAGAAATTCCTCCGAATCAGCTCCAGGAATTTCCTTAGGGAATTATCCAGAAAATCCTGAAGAAGCTTCTCCCGGAACTCTTCCAGAAATTCCTCGAGAAATTTCTCCAGTGATTCTTCCAGGAATTTTTCAGGAATTCCTTCAGGGATTCATCAATAGATTTCTTCAGAAATTCCTCCACAAATTCCTCCAGGACTTCCCTCATAATTTCCTCGATGAGTTTCTCCAGACATTCCTCCAAGAATTCCTCCAGGAAGCCTCAAATATTTATCCAGAAATTCCTCAATAAATTCCTCAAGGAATTCCTACCGTAGTTTCTCCCGTAATTTCTCCAAGAATTCCTACAGGAATATCTTCGGGGATTCTTCCAGGTATTTCTCCAGAATATCCTCTAGGAATTTCTGCCAGAATACCTCCCAGATTTCGTTTAGGGATTCCTCCAGGAATTCCTCCTACAGGGATTCCTCAATGGATTCCTTCAGGATTTTTTCCAGGAATTTCTTGAGAAATTCCTCCTAGGATTCACCCATGAATGTCTCCAGAAATTACTCAAAACATCCTCCAGATTTTCCTCCAGGAATTCCTTCAAAATTCTTCGAGAAGTTCCTCCAGAAATTCATCAAAGAATCAGAATTTTCTCCAGAAATTCCTCCAAATGTTGCTTTAGGAATTCCTCCAGAAATGCCTCCAGGGATTGCTCCAGGAATTCCTTCAAGGATTCCACTGGAAAATCCTCTAGGAATTTCTGCCTGAATGCCTCCAAAACATACTCTAGGGACTCCTCCAAAAATCCTAGAGTAGTTTCTCCCGGAACTCTTCCAGGAATTCCTTGAGGAATTCCAACAGGGATTCCTTCATGGATTCCTCCAGGAATATCTCCAGGAATTTCTTCAGGAATTCCTCCGTTGATTCATCTATGAATTGTTCCAGAAAATCCTAAAAAAAAAAACCCTGCAGAAGTATCTTCCAGGAATTCCTTCAGAAATTCCTCAAAGAATTCCTCCAGAAATTTCTCCAGTAACTCCTCCAGAAATTGTTCAAGGAATTCCTCCTAAAAATTCTTCAGGAATTCCTCTAGAAATACTTCCAGGAATTCCTCCAGAAAACCCTATAGGAATTTCTGCTGAAACTCCTCCAAGATTTCGTCTACGGATTACTCCAGAAAATCCCAAAAAAAATCTCCCGGAAGTCTTCCAGGAAATTTTCTTGGAATTTCTCGAGAAATTCTTCTTGGCATTCCTCCAGGTTTTTTTTCAGAAATTTCTTCAGGAATTCCTCCATAAATTCATGCATAAACATCATCCAAAATTGCTCATCGATTTCTCCAGAAATTCATCCAGATGGGATTCTTTTAGAATCGAAAAATGACCATTTCTACCGGAGATTCCAAGGTCCCCAGAACTTGTTCCCAGGTCACCGGGTGGACAAATGAACAAAGTTTTATTTTTGGAAATTTAGAAGGAATCTGTAGTAATTCTTAAATTAATCGGAAATAATTCCCTAAAAATCTCTGATGGAATTCCACTAGCAATCTCTGGAGAAATTCGCATAGGAAGAGGTTTCCCTCGGAAACCTCTGGATAGATTCCCGGAAAATTTTCTAGAAAATTGAACACAGAATGTTTCTGGGAAATTCTTGAAGGCATCTGTGGAGCTATTCTCAAATTAACCTATAGGGGAGATACATAAAAAAATCAGGATGCATAAACAAAGAAATTTCTGTAGAAAGAAGCAATCTCTTGATGAATTCCCAAAAAATCTGTAAAGAAAATTCCGAAATATTCGAAGATATATTTGAAAGATTTCCCGAAAGACGCGACTGCTCGAGGGTGGTTAAACTTTATAAAGTTGTTTGTATCTAGATCTCACCCCATGTGGAAGCAAAGTTGTGGTAGTAAAAATTCAACCATGCCACTGGTACATTGAAAAAATCTTTGGGAGAAGAATGGAAAATCTCAGGAGGAATTCTCAAAAAAACTGTAGCAAATAACCTTGAATGAAATCTTGATCGAATCTGTAAATTAATTCTTGAAATAATATCTGAATTTAGTCCGGTGCGATTCTATGGGGCATTCCTAAGGAATCTCCGGAGGAGTTTCCGAAAAATTCTCGAGAAATTTCTGAAGAAAAATGTCTAGGGGAATTTACGGAAAAAATCTTGGAGAAATTAACGAAACCAAAGCACCTTAAATGAACAGAAAAATCTCTGGAACAGTTCTCTTACAAATCTGGAAAAAAATAAAGAAATATATGGAAAAACAAACATTTTTTATAATTTTTGGAAGGAATCTGGGGATTAATTCTACAGATAAATCTCAGGAGGAATGTCCGAAAGGATCTCTGAAGTAATTCTCTTGAATTATCTAAATGTATTATAAGGGATTCCTGAAAAAAAATCTTAAGAGGAGGAATTTCTGGATCAATTCCCAAATCACAATTTACTTTACATCGTGTCTCTTCGACCTAGCAGACTTGACGATAGAGTAAATTTCTCTTCTTTTGGACGTATACGAACAACGTACGAACACACCGCAGTCAGTCGGACATTGTCCTGAAGATGGGCTAGATCTCGCCCGAAACCGGTCGACAAAAGGTAATTTTTTAAATCTTTTCTTGACGATTGTAAGAACGATAAGTGTTGTCTTGTGTCGCGTCGCGTATTTTGTGTGCAATTCCCAAATATCTGGAAGAAACAGGGCCTCTATAGCCACAGCTGTAAAGCCGTGAATACCTACGCATGACCATGCTGAGGGTGATGGGTTAGATTCCCTGTCGCTCCAGGGTTTTTTCGTAAAGATACGTGCCTTCCACATGATATACCCTTGCAAAATGGTCATTGGCAGAGGAAATTCTCAGTTGAGAACTGTAGAAATACTCATATAACTCGCTTTGTCTAAATGAGGACGTTACGCCAAAAAGAACAAGAAGAAAAATATCTGAAAAAAATCCAGAAATGGAATATATGAAGGAATTCCTAAAACAAACACTGTAAAATAAACGAATAATCTTCGTTCGTTCTGCCAGAGATTAAGCGAGATATACTTTCGGAAATGTGTACAAAATTTTCCTGTAGGATTCTCTGGAACAATTTCCTTTGGGAAAAATATCTGAAGAAATTTCTTGGCAAAATTTTCGAAGAAATATCTGGAGGAATGAACACAGGGATTTGTGGAAAACATTTTGAAGGAACTTGTGAAGAAATATTCGAAGGAATCTCTATATTAATTCTCAATTGAGGAAAAACGAAGTAGTTTATGGCAAAACTCTTGAAGGTCAAAATTTCGAAATAATCTAAAAAGTGATTCACTTAAGGTTTCCTGGAGAAACTTCCTAAAGAATCTCTGGAGCAAATTCTGAATGCATCTATCGAAAAATTTTAGAAGGATTTCCGGATATTCTAAAAGAACCTACAAATAAAAATTTTAGGGTTTTTTTTCATAGTATTTAAAAAATACTTTCTGGAGGAACGCACTAAGTAATTTTTAGGAAAACTTAAGACATGATCTAAGGATATATTTTCGAAATAATGTACTGAGAAATATACGAAATAGTTCCTGGAGAAATTCACAAAAGAATATCTCGAAAATGAAATAAATGAATCTTTGAAATAAGACTCACTCAATAACACTCTGAAATAAGACTCAAGAGCTTTCTGAATCCAGTCTAGCAGGATTCTTCGAAGTAATCTGTGAAGGAATGAACAAACAAATTTGTGGGGAAAATCTTGAAGATCGAAATTACCAATTAATCTAAGAAGTAATTTGTTCACGATTTTCTGGAGTAATTTTCTAAAGAATCTCTGGAGCACATTTTGAAAATATCTCTCGAGAAATTTTGAAATCAAGTATTTCGGATATATCTCAGCCGGAAATCTTAAAAGAACCTTTGAATAGATTTACAAGGGAATATTGGAAAGAATGCTTAAAATACTCTATGGAGTAAATAATTTTTGGTATATTTTCTATATGTATAATCTCCAGAAAAATTCTAAATTTTTTTTGCGGAATTTACGGAACAATTGTTAGAATAAATTCGATAAGAATATCTAGAAAACCGAACAAAGGAATCCCTAAAGTTATTCTCTCAGAAATCTTTGAATAAATTTTCGTAGACATTTCTAGAGAAATTACCAAAGCTTTTATTGAAAAATGCTTGAAAAAATCTGTGCAGCAATTCTCGAAGGAATCTTTCGAATAATTGCCGAAAAATATCTCGTAGGATTTCCTTAGAAATCTCCGAAGAAATTTACATAAGAATCTGTAGAGTTATTGTCTCAGAAATATCGTCCACGGTGACAACCCTTACCCGAACCTTCGCCGGCGACATGTTGCTGAATGGTGGCCAAACTGATGACATACACCGGCGATGCAGCCATGTTATCGACATCCGGTGCCACTGGGTGCTATGGCCATCGTTCAACGGTGTCTTTGCAGAATCGCCGTTGTCGACTTGGTCGCTGGTGTTCAAAGCTGCCTGCTCTACAGTAGAATCTTCGGATTCTTCACAAATTTTCAAAGATCACTCCGACTGGGAGGAGTTTTTCACGAATCTGGTAGGCGCCAACGATGAAAATGCATTCCGATGTCGTTCCGCCGGATCTGTTGGCTCGTCGTTAGTTTCGCACAAATCTGGACTGCGCCAACGATGAAGATGCGTTCCGATGTCGTTCCGCCGGATCTATTGGCTCGTCGTTAGTTTTTCACAAATCTGGACTGCACCAACGATGAAGATGCGTTCCGATGTCGTTCCGCCGGATCTGTTGGCTCGTCTTTAGTTTTCACGAATCTGGTCGGCGCCAACGATAAAAATGCGTTCCGATGTCGTTCCGCCGGATCTGTTGGCTCGTCGTTAGTTTCGCACAAATCTGGACTGCGCCAACGATGAAGATGCGTTCCGATGTCGTTCCGCCGGATCTATTGGCTCGTCGTTAGTTTTTCACAAATCTGGACTGCGCCAACGATGAAGATGCGTTACGATGTCGTTCCGCCGGATCTATTGGCTCGTCGTTAGTTTTTCACAAATCTGGACTGCGCCAACGATGAAGATGCGTTCCGATGTCGTTCCGCCGGATCTGTTGGCTCGTCTTTAGCGTAACCGTAATTAAAACCAGTCCTGCCGCAAATCGAAGTTCCTGCTCCGAACTTGCACGCACCCGGAGCACCATCGTTCCTGTCCGAGAGTTCACCTTCCTCCGTGTTGTAGTTTTCATTGAACTATTCGTATCTAGGATTCCTCTTGTTTTAGTTATTATTAAACATTATAAACTAGCAATTTGCAACGTAAGGTTTTCTGCCTTGAGCTATTTTCAACTTGTTTACATCTAGCTTCCATCCAAGGCGGAAGTAAAGTTGTGGTGGTGAAAATCTGGCCATGCTCACTACCACAACTTTATTTCCTCCGCGGATGGCAGCTAGATGTAAATGAGCCTCTGCACGAATCTGGCGTACTGCTCACTCCCACAGAAAATTTGAAAACAGTTCGCACAGTAAAAGTCAAATGTGACTTTTACTGTGCGCGGTGTTTTCAAATTTTCTGTGGGAGTGAGCAGGACAGGGCAAATTCGTACAGAGGCTCATAAACCAGCATAAAAATATTGTCTAACCGGCACGGAGAAAAACGGATATACTTGTTAGCATATGTTATAATAATATTTTTTCATATCAAGGCTTTATTCCTTGCTGTGAATAAAAAGTATGCATGGCGATCATTTACATTAAGCAATTCCATGCATATAAGGTATATATTGGCCCCCGTGGATATTGATGCCATCATGTTACTCTAGGGACTTAAACATATTCAACTTGCCAACCGCCATTGCTGGAAATCATCTAAGCTGATGTTATTTCGCTAAGTTACGAGTTTTTCAATAGAAAACAGTGTTTTTTTCATTCTGTGAAAAGTGAGCTAACGTCGAGTAAAACGGTTATTGTGATGTCGGTCTTACAGGACCCACGGAATATTACAGACTGCATTTTTTTCGTTTTTGGTAAGTACGGTAGCTAAAGGCAAAACAATTGGATATTTATATTTCCCCTCGTATTTCCTCATTAGATATCGGCACTACCGGAAATTATTTATCCAGTTCCTGTGCCGGGGATGATCCGGAGAAATTATATTAGAAAATATTCGGTGGACCAGAATGAAGGAACTTCTGATGCATTCTATGTGTGACACTGTGACCTGATTGGCAACCGGGTGGCTCCTGCTTGTAATCGTTTTTCTATATTTGTTGTATTCAATTA